>NW_004955409.1:34520150-34579604 GCF_000276665.1 Chinchilla lanigera
AAAAAAAAAAAAAAAAAAAAAAGTCTTTGCAAAAAGACATGTTTCATCCTGAACAAGTGTCAGTGACATGGAAGAAGAAAACCAAGTGAAGCAGAAAGAATGCCACAAGGGTGCACAAACTGGAATGATTCTCCTGTTGTTTGAAAACCTTGCTTGAGAACGTCTTTCCCATCTTGGCAACTTAGAGGCAAGTTTGCAATTCAAGAAAAGCCATTGTGAATTTCCCATCATCTTTTATATGAAATTCTGTATCATTTTATTGTTTTTGTGGTTTTTTTATTTTTGTCTTTGTTTTTGTTATTTTGTTTTTGTTCTTTTTTCTTTAAAATGAAGTATAATTTGCAGACCACAAGAGTCACCCATTTCAATGATTTTTAGTAAGTTCACCAAATGGTAATATCACTACTGAAATCCAGCTTTGAAACAATAGATCAACCACTAATTTCATTTCTATAGATTTCCCTTTTCCAGACATTTGATTTAAATAAAATCATATAAAATGTGGGGAGGAAAAAAGCCAGGGATTGCCCATTTAAGGAAACACAAGGCACTTTAGAGATTATCTGTTAAATCCTATCTTTGACTTTTATAAGGTATGTGATCAAAATATTAGTAACTTTAAAATTTTAAAAATTTATTAAAGTAAAAGCTACATTACCATTAATCCCCTTCAAAGTGCCTCTCTCTCTTTCAACACACTTTCCAGTCATTCTTGACACTTTCCAAAGCAGTTCTGAAAGTCCTCTTTCTGTCCTTAGCTGCACTGTTGTGGCTGCTTTGATATCTTGAATTGATTGAAAAGTGTTTACTTTTCATGATGATTGTGCTTTTACCATTTTTAAGCATTTTTGTTAGTACAGCTTTATGATACATTGTAAATGCATTCATCATGGGAAATGGGCACGTACATATTGCATCTTGATCGTTTCTACTTCCTTTTCTCCTCCTCTTGCATCTATTTCCTTCCATCTATCTTCTTTTTTGCTCTTTTTAAAAATTTTAATTTGTTAGTGCGTGTTTATTCTGTTAGCACAGGTCTGCAGGACATGAGGTTCACACTGATCTCACAGAGTAGGTGTGTGTACATAATAGATCTTGATTCTCTTTTATTCCCCTTCCCCTCCCCACTTACCTCCCTCCTTCTGATGCTAAATCCTCTTTGTCCATTCTCATTATTTTTGTTAACTTAGTTCATGTTTATGACAAACCATGGGGCACCACTTGGACTTCTCTCCTTGAAAGAACATCAGTTATCTCCATTTTAGCTAAACATGGCCCTATTTCCATGTATTGATGCATGCAGAGCTGGCTAGGGATTTTCCTTCTCCCCCCAATTGGGTTTAAGCAATGCATATTGGTCCAGCTGGGGTCCTGATGTGTATTCTTTGAAGCAAGGTGGCAGGACAGTGTTTCCTGGCCTCCCTAGCTCCCCCCGAAAAAAGCATGTGTGAGCCTGGGCAGGATGGAGAGCCATGCTCCACTCTGTGAGCTGGGATCAAGCTTTGAGATAAGAGGCTATGACTTCCCAGGGCAGAAGAGATTACACATCAGAGCTGAAGCACCAATCCCAAAACATTACATATTACCTCAATTGTGTTATGCAGATTATTCCTGCATATTCTTTTCCCTGCGTATTGCAGAAGTGATTTCAGGCCTCTTACCTAGCCCAGCTCATGGGATTCACCTACTGCCTACTATTCTCATAGTCGCTCATAAGCCACTCCCTTCTTCATGAATTAATAAAATTTGAATTCGGCCCCAGATTGAGGTCTTTGTTCCAGTTAGCCATCATCTTAGACCCCCCTGCCTCCCCACCATTTTGGGCATATTATTGTGTCTTTATTTACACCATAGGTTTCACAGAGAGCGGTAGATTGGAATTAATTTGATAGAATTTCAATAACTTTTCCATGGAATTAAAAATACAAACTTCACAGATGGCAAGGAGGACCAGGAAGGACTCTCTCTAACATGCAATGTCTACATTGCTTATGAGTATTTGATACATGTACACGACATTTTTAAATCTTTTTACTCCCTTTTCCCTACTCCCCTCTTCCCTCACCTTGGTCTCCTGGACCCTTCCCATTTGCAAAAGATCTCTTTTCCTATTTAATTCTATCAGCCCTTTATTTTGCTTTTTATTTGTATTTCTCTTACTCAACTGAGAAATACTATAAAGTATTTAATGTTGTGTATCTGATGTATTGCACTTAACATTATATTTCCCAGGGGCAAACATTTTTTTACATGTATATTTCTTTGTAGTGGAGTAATATTCCATTATGTGTAGGTACCATATTTTCTTTATCCATTTTGTCTGTTGATGATCACTAGTGCCTTCAAAATTTAGCTATTATGGATCATATTGCTATAAACTTGGGTATGCATGTGTCCCTGTAATTTGATGACTTTAGCTATTTTTGGAAGATTCCTAGAAGGGGGAGATCTGGGTCAAATGGAATTTCTAATCTTAGTTCCTTGAAAAATCTTCACACTGATTTCCATAGTGGTTGTACCACTATGTTAGTTCCCACCAATAAAGGAGGAGTTTCCATTGCAGCCTCACCATCATTTTTTATTATTTGGTTTCTTGATGATGGTTAGCCTTTCTTCTTTAAAATTAAATCTTAGTGTTGTTTTATTTTGCATTTCTCTAATGACCAGACATGTTGAACATTTTTTTCGTGTTTATTGGCTATTTGTACTTTTTTCTTCTAAGAAATATCTATTCATTTCACTTGCCTATTTTTTATTCTGCCTTTTATTTTGAGTCATCTGATTTTCTTGATATCTTTATATATTCCAGAGATTAGTCCTCTGTTTGAGGAATAACAGGAAAAAATGTTTTCCCATCCTGTAGATTGTCTCATTGCTCTATTGTTTTCTTGCTTTGCTATGAAGAAGATTTTTGGTTTGATTTGACTTCATTTGTTGATTCTTGTTGTTATTTCTTGTGCAGCTGGATTTTTGTTCAGAAAGTCCTTGTCTACACTTAGGACTTCAAGTGTTTTACCTCTTTTATCTTCACTAGGTTCACTATTTTTGTTACAATGCTTAGATCTTTGATCAGCTTTTATTTTAGTTTAGTATATGATGAGACATATAAGTCCAGTTTCAATCTTCAGATTATAAGTACCCAACTTTCCCAGAACCATTTGTTGAATAGTCTATCTTTCCTCCAATGTATGTTTTTGGCCTCTTTGTGAAAGCTAGATAGCTGAATGTGTTGAGTATCTCATACAAGAGAAATTTTGTAATATTTAACCTTCTGTATCTATTTTTTTTTTCTTAGTATTATGGTCTCAAGGTGCATTCACTTTGCTACAAATGACTCCAATTCATCCATTTAGGCAGAGTAATACTCTAGTCTATATAATTACCGTATTTTCTTTTTCCAATCCTCTGTTGATGGGCATATCAGCCACTTTCAAGATTTGGCTATTATGAGCCCTGCTACTAGAAACATGGGTATGCACATAACACTTTAATACTATGTCTTTAATGTTTTCCAGAAGACATCCATAAAGCTATACCTGGGTCAAATGGAATTTCTATTTTTAGTTTTTGGAGAAATCTCCACATATTGATTTCTGTGGAGCCTGTACTACTTTATATCTCAACTAACAATGTAGAAATTTTCCTTTTTCCCCAAAAACCTTACCAGCATTTTTTTTTTTTTTTTTTTTTGGAGTTCTTAATAACAGTCATTCTTTCTGGTCTAACATGGACTTTTAGCACTATTCTGACTTGCATTTCTCTAACGGCCAAATGTGTTGCACATTTTTTCATGTGCCTGTTGGCTATTCTTATTTTGAGAAATGTTTATACATTTCAATAGCTCATATTTTGTTAGGTCTTTTCATTTTTGAGGCAGGGGTGTAACTTTTTGAGTTCTTCATTTAGTCATCTGTCTCAGAAGTAGCTGGTAAATTGTTTTCTCATTCTGTAGGTTGTCTCTTCACTCTGTTGTTTGTTTCTTTTGTTTGTAGAAGTATTAAATCTGATATAATCCCATTTGCTGATAGTTGATGTTATTTCTTTTGCATTTGGGGTTTCATTCAGAAAGTTTTTGCCTAGGCCTATGCACACAAGAGTGTTTAATCTATATTATCACTCAGCAGACTCAGTGTTTATGTTTTTCTATGTAGGTCTTTGGTCCACTTTTATTTTATTTTAGTGTAGGGTGAAAGATATGGATCTAAGATCTAGATTCATTCTTCTACATGTGGAAAATGAATTTTTCTAGTACTATTTGTTAAAGAAGTTAGCTTTTCTGCAGCATGTGTTTTTGGCCCCTTTATCAAAAATCAGAGAGCTGAAAGTGGCTTTATATGTTATATCCTATTTAACATGGCCAATCATTAAATAGAAATATAGATAATGATCAGGATAGAAATTAGACTGTCATAATAAGTTTGCATATAAATGCTATATCTAAGTAATTTTATATCAGTTGCATTTATACATATCAGGTATATTTAATTAATTATTCATTGAAATATTAATCACACTCAGGATAAAAACATGGGGTTTTAAACAATGTTGTAGACATCATACTTCATTAAAATGATAGAATACAATAAAACCCTTTGTTACATCTTAGCTCTCTAGTTATTGTATTTTTACAACCTAATAAGATTGGTTTGAAACCTTACTCAGTATTTTAAAATTCCAAGATGACATATTTAGTTGTTTGACCATTTATTAAAAATATTTATTGATGATCTATTCTTTATCTAACAGGGTACCCAGATCTGAGCAACAAGCAATGCATTAAATAAAATGTCTATACTAAAAAGCACACGGAGATTCTCTTTGCACATTGCAATCATGATTTTTAAGACACAGCTACCTAGCCAAAGTTTCCACTTAGGAATTTATGATGGTAAAGACAAGGTTTGCTAAAGATGCATGCTGAGTCAATCTACTGCTCATAATAAGTATCCTTCCCTTTGTAAAATAGATACATCCTATCCAAATTAGTCAAAAGTTTTATTCTCTGTTAAGTACAATTTTATATTGTGTACTTAGAAATGGATTCTCTCATTTAAACAAATATGAAGACAACAAACAACAACAACAACAACAAAACATCTCATAGAAGGTTGAAATATTGGTGCCAAATAGACTATGATGCACGGCACACAATAGTAGAAAACTCACTAGCCAGGGAAAGAGGAAATGTGCTTGCTAACCACAGTGACCACATAATTTATAGGCCATCTTTCTCACCACTGGGTGAAAGGGGTTTTGCTACTCACTCTGCCAAGGTGCTGTGTAAACTGAGAGTTCTATCTTTAGAAAATGTTCACACACACTCATCCTAATGCTCATACCGGGTTTGCCATTGTAAACTGTATTCCTGGATAATTAATCAGATCAGTGCATTCTTTCTTAAAGGGCTCAACTGAGTTTGCATTATCCTGAGAATAAAATCTGAAGTCCTTCCTAAGAACTACTTGGCCCAGCCATCTCTTCAGGCTCAGCCGATCTTTCCCCCTTTACTTGTTCTCCTTGCTTTTCTTCAACCTGATAAGTACTTTCAGGCCGATACGAGCTGGGGTTTCCCTATCCTTGAACACTTCCCAGAGAGCTTCATGGCTCCTTCTTTCTCTTTATTCTGGTCTCCCTTCAAAACGAGACGTCTCAGAAGCATCTTTCTGGAATCTTGTCTAAAATAGCCCTTCCCACATATTTTATTACTTCTACTACCCCGCTTTATTTTTTTTCATAACAATTTCATTGCATGATTCATGTGATGTATCTCTTCATTATTTTGGCTCTATGCTAGAATGTTAGATCTGTGAGGTCAGGGACTTCTTTTGCAATATTGTATCACCGGGTCCTAGAGTAAATGCTGGCATTTTAGCAGCACTTGATAAGTATTCAAGTATGCGTGGAAAAGTTAAAAGTTACAACTGTCATGACCCTAATTCTTTATATTAAATGAAAAGGAAGTTTGAAATACATGCTATTTCGTTGCATGTCTGTACAACTTTAAATAAGAAATACTGGCAGTGAACTAGTGTAGTATTTACAAGATCTTTAATCAAACGTCCCTCCAGTGTCACTTGTCTTTTGATGCTTTTTTTCTGTTTTTCAGGGCCGAGTCACCCATCTCTCCTTTCTTTACTCTTGTTTCTTAATATGTACCTTAATTATAATTCTTACTATTCCAACCATCTCCAGCTCTGGAAGTGAGTGCCAGATATGAGAAAGTAATTTGCATTTTGAGATCTGATTAGGAAGTTTGATTTGGATTGAATGGGTAACGTGATAGTTAAAATGCAAATAAAAGCCTGAACTTGAGGAACAAGATTTGTAAGACAAATTAAATAATTTGTATTTTATCCTAAGGGAATGGGTAGTAATTAAAAGATTTGAACGAAGGTGTGATGTGGTCAGAGTTGCATTTCCGAAGGATAAATTCATCCTGTGCAGATGAACCGTGGGGTGATAAGACTAGCTTCAGGGATACAGAGTGTTGTGTTCTTATCCAGAAATAATCAGTACCTGATTAAAGAGAGCCCTGTATAGGTCTGCCTCTCTGCATCTCCTGTATTTCTCACTTGATGCCTCTTTAGGTCAGGCTCAGCTCTACCTCTACACAAGGAAAAAAAAATCTTTTAGCTCTCAGTTACAGCTATCCCATAAAGAGGATGATTGACTGATTCAATTAAACTATGTTCTTTCTGTCCAAATTGTCCAAGTTTGGCTTTTAAAAAAATTCTTACTAAAGAAGATAGATATATTAGAAATAGGAGATAAAACAGTACTGTGATTGCCCAGTTATTAGTTAACCAATAAGTTTTGTGGGCACTGGATACCCTCTTGGTCCATGGCCCTATTAAGTGGGGTCAAAGAACCTTTGCTTCTAAAATATATAAAAGTAAATTTAACCAGGAATGTGAAAGATTTCTACACTGAAAACTATAAAACATTGATGAAAATAGTTAAAGATTATACTAATAGATAAATAATTCAATCCCAAGTACATCAAAAAGATCTCATATTTATGAATTAAAAGAATAAATACTATATTGTTATTCCATTCTACCCAAAGCAATCTATAGATTTTTTTGCAATCTCTATCAAAATATCAATAATATTTTTCACAGGAATAAAGAGAACAATCATAAAATATAGGTACACCACACAAGATACCCAATGGCCCACACAATTTTAAGTAAAAAGTATAAAATAAATCATCACATTTCCTGATTTCAAAATGTACTACATAGGTATAATAATGGGAACAACATGGTATAGGTATAACACTAGACATATAGGTGTACAGACCAATCGAACACAATAAAGATCTTAGAAATATGTCTGAATTTATAGCCAACTGATTTTTCACATGAATATCACAACATGCAATGGGAAAAAGACAATATCTTCAATAAATAATGTTGGGAAACATAGATATTCACATGCAGAAGAATGAAATTAGACCATTATCTTTCAAAATACACACATAAAACCTCAAGATGGACTACATTTAAATGTAAGACTTGAAAGTATGAAACTTTCAGAAGAAAATATAGGAGAAAACTCCACAGTATTCTTATGGGCAATGATTACTAGGATAAAACCTCAAAATCCCAGAGAATGAAAGAAAAAATAGACAAATTGCATTATATAAACTCTTTTTCAATATTAAATTAAAAATTAACACAATGATGAGACATCCTATAAGACAGGAGAATGTATTTGTAAATTACACATCTGTGAAGAAATTAATACCCCAATATAAGAATTTAATAGAAAAAACCTTCTCAGGTAACCTAATGAAAATTAAGCAAAACCCTGAAAAACTGTTGCTCAAAAGAAGTCATAAAAATGGCCAATGGATATATGAAAAATACATCAATATTCAAAGTTACAGTAACATATCATATCACTCCAGTAAGAATGGGTATTATCAAAAGACAAAAGGTAATATGTTCATAGGGATACAGAGAAAGGGGAGCCCTTGAACTTTGTGAGAATGTCAGTGAATACAGCCATTGTAGAAAATAGAGTGATCATCAAAGATTTAAAATGGGGCTACTCTATGATCTAGCTCTCCCAGTAATGCAAACCCAACTAGCTCTCCCCAAACCCAAGGGGCCACTGAGGAAGATGCAAGCAGAGGTCTAGCAAGGGGAACTTCCCTAGTACTTGTAGTTACTCCTCATCATGGACATTATTGCCTGAGCCCTCCCTCCTCTAATGTCAGCAGAGACGTTAGGTTCTCATAGAGGCTCAAACTCCACTGTGAACTGTGCGTTATTTGAGGGATCTAGGTTTCACATTCCTTTGAATCATCCCCAAACCACCATCACTAAAACTAACATACTGGTGTTTGGAAGAATTGTCTTCCACTCGTGCTGAAAACAGTTCCCTCGTGCTGAACATTCCAATAGTGGGTATACATTTGAGACAGTTTTACTGGGTTATCAATTTGATTGGCTTGAGAGGTACATAGAAGATTGGAATACACAGACCCAACCTAAGTGTCCACCAATGGATAGCAACCAGTAAGTTGGCCAATGGGCACAGCGATGATTTTAGGCAGGAAGAACAAGTTCTGATGTTCTTCTGCAGAGTGGGTGACTATGCTTAACAGTAATGTATTCTCTCTATCAAAATAGCCAGGAAAAAAGAGAGACATTATTATTATAAATAATAATGAATATTTAAGGTTATAAATATGTTAGTTATCCTTTCTGATCATTACGCTATTTACACATATATCAAAATGTCACATTGCACCATAAACATGTTCAACTATAAAATGTGACTCAAAAAAATCTCTAAGAAAGGAAATTGTGCTCTAGGACAAGAGAGGGCCAATGACTGAATGCTTGATTCCTAGAGGAAGGATGTTAAATTTGAACAATTGTTGTCATAGGACTCCTGTAGGAATGTGCTTCTGAGCTTGTCTGAGCAGCACTGCTTTTTGACACACTGTACTGTGGTGCTTTGTTAAACAGCCTGTATCTACTTTTTATTTTAAAGACAAAAGAAAACAAACTAACAGCAACACAGATAAAAACAAAACAATGCAAAACAGTAAAAATGATACAGACTTTCAAAACTAGATGGTAGGAAATTAATAATGGTTTTTATATTACATATTGTTATCTTCAACAAAGTTGCTCAGATTACCACATGTAAGAATGCAAGATTGATCAAACCATTAAAAAGAATAAAAACTAATTGAAAAAAAATTAGAAACAATACAGAGCTTCACCAATCAGATGGTAGGAATTCACCAATGGTGGTTATATTGCATATTGTTAAGTCTCTCTCCCACCCTCACTCTCGCTTTCTCTCTCCCCTGCCTCTGATTTGTATTCATGTGTATATGCACATATCTTGAAGTACAGAACAATACAGAGATCCCCAGAATAGAATGAATCTTGGAAGATGCACATGAAATATGCAATGATTCAGTGATAAGACAGTTACTGTATTTCCTGAGAGACCCTAGTATGTCCAACATTTTCAGTGTCCCTTTTTTTTCTAGGGAGAACAAGGAATTAATTTAAATGCAAAAGACACTGGAGGGCTCATCTAGCACCTAGTTTAAATAGTTGGCTATATTAATTCTGTCATCTGGGGATAGGATTTTAAGAAAAAAGTCATATACAGTAGTTACTTTGTTAAAACGATACAATAATGTATAGGTACTAGAAAACATTTAGAAAGTAAGTAAAAGAAGAAAAGTCATTCGTAATTCTACTATCCTCATCTTGTGTTATTATTTTAATATGTCCTATCTTGCATGTAATCTTGAAAGTAAAAGTCTTTTTAAATAGCTGCAAAGTACTCCACTATCTGGACATAGTATAAGTAAACAATACATTCTCTATTATTAAAATTTTTAATTGCTTCCATTTTTGGTTATCAGAAAATAAAGCAACAGATATATTTTAGTTAAATGCAAATGTAGAGTAATTGATTTCTGAACTACAAGGTCTTTGATACATATTACAAAAGTGGTGGCTTACTCTTAGACCCCATCGGTAAAGTATGAGATTGCCCAGAGTCATATTATGGTTAAATTTGAGAATTAGCATATTTTCAGGTAATTGCCTTGTTTTGAGGCCAGTTTGGGCTACCTGTCAAGACTCTGTTGCAAAAAATTAAAGTAGTTAGCAGTGGAATAGATTAAAATTATGTTTTGGGGTTTTTTTTCAAATAAATTTTATTTCTTCATGCTAAGGTGCTAAAGTCTAGAAAGAATTCCTCCCTCCATGAAAATTAAGTTGAAGATTGCATCAAGAAATTTAACCACTTGTGAGGAGTCCACAGTGTGAAAAGATATCTATTGAGACAGTGTTGAAAGGGCCACTTTTTGACTTAAGAGGCAGCAAGGCAAGGCTGTCAGGTTAACAGGAAAAGAATCACTAGGGTTTATTTCCTATTTTTTTCTCCAGTCTCCTTAAAAGAAAAGACTGCTTGACAATGTACCTGTGTAGGCTCAGCTCTCTAGCCCAGGTGTCCTCAACAGTAAAATCAGAGCAGAATAGCAACTCAAAAGAGCTGAAAAAAATAGCTGGAGAACAACCAGGTCTGGCAAACAAACACAAAAGTTTAACTAATTGCTATCTAAGTTACAATATATTATATTGATGAATTCATGTATTACCACTATTTACATGAGTCGTATTTAAAGCTCAAGGATTCGAAAGGTTTTTAGAATTAGGAAATACTATAACATATCAAATGAATAAATAACTGCACCGAACTTGTCACCAATGTGATTGGCTTGGGAACTGCGAAAGGATTCGTAAATCACCTTTCTGGGTATATCTGGATGGGTCATGGAGGTATGACTTTTAGGTATGTATTTATTACTTTACTTCTTTCTTTGTCATGCTGTTTCCCTGCTCTGATGCCCCAGCTCCATGAAGTAAGCAGCTTTGCCCCCCATGCCCTTCTGCCACGATGTTCTCACCTTAGAGCCAGCTGGCCATGGATTGAGCTCTATAAGACCATGAGCCATATAAAGTTCTCTTCCTTTAAATTGTGCACATTGAGTATCTTGTCCTTGGAAGGCTGACTAATACAGTAGCCTATATAAAGTGACTATAACCTATTTATTATAGATAAAATAGAATTCTAAAGAAAAGTAATCATTCTTGCAGAAGGTCATAGTATCATAGTAAAATATTAATTCACTAAGATAGCAATTTTAAACATGTTTACAGATAATAAAGTAGCCTTAAATATAAATATATATATATATATATACTTCTCTTGGTTATTAATAAACAAACAAATATAACATCACTAAGAATATAAAACAGCTGAATATCTCACCTAAAAACTTGATGTAGTACATGTAGAGACTTCTGGGCAATTGGGCATTAGTCAGGGGAGAGGAGAAACAGACCCTACTAATGGGTTTATATTATTCTTCACAAATATTATAATAGTACTATGAATAATAAAAGTAAACATTAAGATAAGATACTGTTTCTGGAATGATTAATGATGTTGAACAATTTTCATGTATTTATTTGCCATTTGTATTTTTTCACCTGAGAAGTGAAAAATTTTCTCCATTGTTGGCAGGAGTGTAGAGTGGTGCAACTATTGTGGATATCAGTCTAGAGATTCCTCAGTAAACTAGGATTAGAGGTCCCATTCAACCCAGCTGAAAACATACCACAGCAACATATATGCACCCATGTTTATAGCAGCACAATTTATAACAGCAACCCAAATGTCCATCAACTGAGGAATGGATAAAAAAGATGTGGTATTTTTAAACAATGGAGTATTACTTAGCTCTAAAGAAAAACCTGAGGTTTTTATAAGTAAATGGATGCAATTAGAGACCATATTCATAAGTGAAATAAATCAGACTCACATGTGTACACATCATATTGTCTCCCTAGTATAAGAACTTGAAAGAATAAATAAAATCTGAAAGTTACAATAGGTATTGTGAAAGGGAAAGAGATTGTTCAAAAGAAAAGAACAACTAGGATGAAGGAAAAGAGAAAAGAAAGAAGTGAAAAAGTATGTGTATATATATATACACATACAAGGTAACTAAGATAATTATACAACTAATTTCTATTTTATTGAAAGGAACAGTTAATGTTTAATTCTTTGATCAATCTGGCATGCCTATATCTGATTATCTGAGTAACCACCTTGAAGATGATAATATGTAATACAATAGCCATTGTTAATTTTCTACCACTTTGCTTAAAATCCTGTATCGTTTCTATTGTTTGTGTGCTGTTTGTTTAGGTCTTTGTATTTGTAAATTTGTTTTTGTTCTTTTCTCTTTAAAATTAAAAAGATGAAGAAATACCACAAATTAATCACATGCACAAAAGTATATTTACAGGAAAACATAATTACAAATACTCCAAATTTTTGAGTAACATAATTATAACATAGATATTGAAGAGAATATAAACAATAAGTCTACCTCAACGTTTTTAAATATAAATTGACTTTATATATGAAATATAATTAACTTCAAATGTAAAATGATATTTAAAAATCTAAAAATTTTCAAAAGTAGAGAAAATGTTATAATAAAGCTTTCTGTGTATGTTTTTCAAATTTAAGTTACTATTCCCCTCTATTAATTTATTTTTAATTTTTACTTTTTTTGTTTGCTTTGCTTTATTTCAGTCCTTTAAAATATAATCTTTATCTTTTATAGACTTCTTTTAAATATTAGATATCATGCCACCTTACCGCTACACACTTCAGTAATTATCTCCAAAATTATATTAACATCATTTTACATCAGTATAGTGTCATCACAGCATTACTATAACTCAGCAGAATTAACAAATGATTCTTGGCATCATTAATACTTTACAATCAATATTATGAATTTTATTAAAAATTGATTTATTCAACTTTAGATTCAAACTGTACTCATACATTATATTTGTGGCGTTGTGTCTCTTAAATATCTTTTAATCTAGGCCTACCCTCCACTTTACTTTTGTTTTTCACAACAAGGATTATTTTCAGAAATTGAGTCAGGGTCCTCTAGAACTTTCCACATTTTGAATTAATTTGTTTGATTTCTTATGCTGTCATTTAACCTGTTACTCTGTATACAACTTTCCTTAAGACTAAGATAAAGTACCTCTAAAGACTTGCTGAGATTCAAGCTAATTTTTCTCTGTTTTTCAGAAACACTGTAGTTTGTAAGTAGTATGAATGATTTACTTTAGATTTCATTAGTAGGCATATAACAACATCAAAGCCTAATACCTATATTTCAAACTTTTAACTTTTAATCTAATGGCTTTATCACTAATAAATAGTTTTCTCACAACAATTTTATTGTTGGCTACCAATATGTTGTTTTTCTAACTATATTCCTTCCAGATAGTAATTGTAAATTTTCAGAAAAAAAATGTTGTCATTGAAAAGGGATAGTATTTGGTTATATTGAAATATAATTTCTGTTATAAAGTTATACTAACAGCTTTGGAAATTTGGCTAAAACAATAACATTTGTAGAAGAATATAACTACTAATACTAGCTCAAGAAAAGGGATCCCACAGCTACCAAGCACAGAAGGAGTGATTCTGTCTTTTCCTAAGCAGAAAAATCTCCATCCTAAATAATGGTGAGGAAGAGTTCTGTCAAACTTTTAATGAAAAGATCACTTCAACATTTTATAAAATCTTGCACAGAAAAGATAAGAAAAACTATCACCTAATTAAGTCTATTAAGACTGAGTAATGCCAATATTAAAGCCAAATATAATATTACTAGAAAAGAAAATGATAGGCCATTTTTTGATGGTTAGAAATGGATCCCAGGACCTCATACACGCTAAGCACAAGCTCTACCACTGAGCTACAACTCAACCTACTGTTTTCATGAATATAGATATAAAATTCCTAAATTAAATGCTTACCCTATCAAACCAAATAAGATATGTACAAGTTAATAAACCTCAACAGAGCTGGGTGGGGTTAAGTTATGCAAACTCCCTTCATAGTAGAAAAACATTATTATCTCAATAGATGCAGGAAAGGAAAATTTTAAAACTTTTATTAAATTAAAAAATAATGAAAATTTCCTTAGTATTAGAATATCTATTTTTAAGAACCTTATCAAATATTATCCTAAATGAAGAAATGTTAACAGTATGGCCTTTGTGATAAGCAATTAGGCAAGAGTGGCTATCATCCACATTTCTGTTTAGGCGTTCTTTAAAATTCTACTTTAAAACTATCCAATTTGTGTACATCAATAATTCTTCATTGGAGAGACTGGATCCACATGACCTTATACATTTCCTGTAAATTGGTGAAACCAATTTAAACACAGAATGATGTTGTATGTTAAAGTTGAATGTTCACTTACTCTGAAAACTACCAGTTCTACTCCTAGCTATGTCCGTCATGAGATATACGGGAGGATGTTTACAATAACAAGAACCTGGAAAAAGCCAAACGCCTATCAACAGAAGCCAAAGGTATAAACTACTGGGAAAACACAATACCTTTTAAAGGTTTAAACCAACGAGGATAAACTATTCTGTTTTTAGAACTATATAGGGAAAGCGGGAAAATGACAGATGAGATTCAGGGAGAAGTTTCTTTGTTTATATTTGGTGAGAGGAGACAGGAACAGGAGTACTTGGAACTTCATGGTGTCATGTAGGTTATTGTCAGGTACTACCTCTGTTCTGTGTAGTGGGGTCATGGATGAAATCAGTTATATTATTAAAAAATAATTATTGTATCTAAGAAGTGAAAACATGTCATACACAGTTAAAGGATGAGAGTGTGTCATGCAAGGTGTGTTTCAATTTTAACAATTAATTACAGTAAAACACACATCACCATCAATCCCCTGCAAAACCCTCGCCCTTGTTTCAAAAAAACTTCTCCTATCATACTGAAGCAGTTCTGCAAGTCCTTTTTGTGAATCTCATCAAAACTATGGTGAATATTATCCCTGAGTATCATTCAATGGAAAGGCAAGCTACTGAAAACAGAGTGTCCTAATCTACCTTATGCAACTTTTGGCTCTTCCCCAAAGTCAAAATGGTCATGAAAGGCAAACATTTTGAATTAATTCAAGATATCTAGGCAGTCACAACAATGCAACTAAAGACACTCACACAGACTGTAACCCCAGGACATCAATGGATGTAGAAGGCCGTATGAAGGCCATTATCTGACTATGCTACAAGAAACAGGTAGGCTCAATCTTTTCAAAGCTTAGTCTTCATCTCAAATGGCGCATAAGTAAATGCTATGTGTGGAATATTCTAGAATAATAACTATTACAAAGGCTTAATCAGTAATACAAACAATCCACACTCATCTTTTCCCTAATATTTCCAATATCCACACATCTTTGAATAACCAACTCTAATTCCCACTTTGGAGGCATTGGTCATACAAAAATACAGGGTTACAGTCTGTGTTCTAGTCCATAGTTCACAGGTCAAAAAAAATAAATATTAACTCGTTAAAGTAGGAAGTTTTTCTAAAAATTTGGAGCTGTTGTATGTGTATGTGTGCGTATCTCATTATATTTTCATAAGTACTACTTCATGATGGAAGTGACCATGATCTCTTGCAACCATATCTTGCCAAATAACTAAAATGTATTTCTAAAGAATAAATGGAATTGGCTAGGTAAACACATATTTTAAAAAGTTTTTTTCTACATCACTGCAGGTCCCTGTACTTGTCTCCCTTTTGCTACTTACCCATTTTGTGGAGCTCAAATAGCTAAACTCCTCTACTTCTTTGCTTGGATTTCAGGTGTGTAGAATTGGATTAATCATTAGTGTAAGAAAAATATGTAGGTATTTAAAAAGTATATCAGCACAAAAGACACACTGTCACAATTTCCATTAAAATTCTCCCCCAAGAGTTAAACACACTTAACTCATTGGTCTTGCTACTATCTGAAGCAGCTCTTGGAATCATATCTTATCAAATAACTAAAATGTATTTCTAAAGAATACATGGAATTGGCGAGACAATTCAGAAAAGTTCATACAAGTGTGAAAACTAATGGAGCTTCCAAAAAATTTAAGACTTTGTTCTACAAAGCCTAAGTTTCATGGGAGGAGATCATGAAAGTAAGTAAATTATGCTCTGACCCACCCTAAGGTATTATTTCAAAATAGCATCCTCGTTAGTAAAAAGAAGGCAGTATTGTATACAAGTTTACTCTCTGTTTGGTTACTGCAATTAAATATTATTTTCTCCTAAGTAAACTATTATTAATGCTGGTTTCTCAAACTTTTCCATATTTTTAAATAAGACATCTTAGCTGCTTGGTAAATAAAAAGTAGTTTCTTGTTATTGCTTTAAATTAAGCATTCAGATTTCTTCTCATCCAACAGAAGACTCTGTGTAAAAATAACTTTTTTGATGTCCACAAAGCCAGCTCATGTTTAAAAAAGTATGGATCAATTCAATCAAATTGGACCTGTAATAAAACTACTCCTCTCACCTGCACAATAAAAAAAAAAAAAATGCCTACTAAAATATGCTACCCAAGTCAAAAGGAGTTATTTGCCATTCTTTTTCATACAGTTTGTAGCTAGGGACTGCTCACTCCTTCCCAGAATTCACCTGACCTTGCCTAGCAACAGGATGTAGTTGTATTCCTAGCTCTATGGGTAACAGCTTGGAAAGCTGTGTTTCAAGACACAATGTAGTTTTCTCTCTGTAAACTATGAAATATCCATATTGGAACAATCATTCCTACTTTATATTTTGCACTTTCATTTGCTTGTAGAATTCCTTCTCCTTCTTGGTTGGAAGAGCAGTAGTCAAGTGAGATGCAAAACCTGGGCATAACAGCCCAAACTAGTGATCCTGAAAAAGTAGCTGTTTTGAGGGAATTGCTTTTGAAATAGAATTTTTATCATTCTGCTGACTGCAGTGTTTTAAAATTTGTACTTGTTCCCTTTGGCAATGGTGTGTCTTTTCATTGATATAAATAATAAATATGATGAGTCAATTTGCTTTGCATTAAATAAATGTGCCACTTCTGCTAGAACGTACACCTTCAATTCAAGTTAACCAATCAAACATGAGGGAGCTTTAACTAAAGACAAATAAATAACAAAAGTTTTTGAAAGGACTAACCATGAGCAATGCATACACTGCTTTTGAATCTTTGAGAGATTAAACGTTCACACTCTTATAATTCGGCTATGTCCCAATGCTCTTCAGTGAAGTTGGGTGCTGTGACATTATTTGGGGAAGTCAAACCTGGACTTGTTTAAACTAAATTTCTTCTTTAGATCCTGAAATTTTCCAGTACACAACATGTTCCGTAGAAAGCCAAAGCCACCACTTCAAGACTCAAAAGCAGTGAATAGTTCTGCTTGCTTCTGAAGCAGCATTCACTGTGGCTGCCATAAGAGGGGTGAGCAATGCTGGAGTGCGCGCACACTCACTGGCGGGGACTGACTGGAAATGGATGGAGAATCATCCGAACAGGGCAAGGCTTTGTGGGGAAAAGAGAAATCAGCCACTACCAACTTCCATCTGTGACAGGCAGCCCCCTCCCAATTTGCTTATTGTCTTCTTTGTCTTATTTAAGTTGCCCACCCACTGGGCAGGGACTGGAGCTTCTTAATATTCCATTCAGAGCCTGTTTCACAGTTGGCGTTTGATAAGTGTTAAATAACAATAATAACACCATATAGAGCCTCTAATTTTAAAAACTAAGGTAGAAATTGGTGTTTTGAATCTCCCTACTAATGGCTTTTGATGCCTTTTTCCCTTCACAACACTGTCTGTCTCCTGCTGACTGCTCTTTATTATACTCTACAAAGCAACAGCAACTAGCTAACCATCCTAGCCAGGAGGAACTGGTCTCTCTGAGATAGAGAAACTGTGTGCGTATAAACATGTGCCAAAACAAGGAACAGCAAAGAGCTGTTGTCCTCAGCAGAGAAGCTCTAATGCAGAACACAGCCCAGGGACATCACCTGCTGCAACTATTACAGCCATAGTGCCTGAAGTATTCTGCAGAGTGTAGTGAGGACAGGTCACACATTTTGTAGCCCTTGCTGGTCCCAAATGATGACCAGCAAGATAGCCACAAGTTCAGCATAGGGACCAGCATTTGCTTGAACTGCTTAGGTTGAAATAGGCTTTTAATGTCACCTTTTTCTTCTAAAGTTGGTCATTTTCTTTCATAAAAAATAATTTATTTTTCTTCAAAGTGATACTGGGCAACTGAGGAAGAGCAATTTTTAGCTTCAGGTTAAACTATCAGTTAGACACTCACAAGGCCAGTGAGCATCTTTTAAAAAAAATTGAGGATAGATTTTTTTTTTCTCTTTTTGAGACAGAGTCTTGCTATACTGTTTAGGCTGGTTTTGGGCTCACTTTGCAGCCCAGGCTGGCCTCAAACTCATAACATTCCTCCTGCTTCAGCCTCCCCAGTGCTAGGATTACAGTCATGCACCATCATGCCCAGCTAGAATTTCTTTAATTAAATATAAAAATATAGCTAAGGGAAGGAAGGAATGAAGGACTCTATGCATCTGGGCAGAGGAAGCAAAAAGGTAAAATGGGATGAACTTGGGTTGAGGAAGAAATATTTAGATAGCAAAGCAAGGAAAAGAAAAATATGAGTGTTATTTTTTTTTCTATTTCTTTGTTTAAATTGACTTGCCTTGTGAAAGAATATAATTCATCTCCGAAGGTTTCCTAAGGGGCAAAACAATATCTTTGTTTATGTTAAATGTGGTAGAGATAGATAAATGTTCTAATTTATATTTATAATTGACTCTTTACAATGGCAAATCTGAATTCCAGAAGCGCAGGGTGACCCTGTCAACAGCATGGCTCCTCCAGCAGCACAGGTCTGGCTCGGAGAAGGAGGTGAGGACGTGGGCAGAGCGCAAAGCTGTACAAAGGGAAGGAGGAGCTGGATAATAAAGATGACAGCACCCGGGGCTTACCACACACCAAGCGCTGCTCTATCTGAGCCCTGTACACACATGTTTTCATACGTTTTCCATAAGTCCAAGAAAAGAGGGCTATCGCTGTTGTTATCTTTCAGAGGAGGAAATCAAGACACAGAGAAATTCACTTGCACAAGGTCGGGCCTAAAAGTTATGGTATACAGTTTTAACTCATTTTGGTTGAAGGGTCTGTATTCTCAACTGAGCATTCATTGTAACAAAACAGGAAAACCAGGCATTTCAAATGCATACAGCTCTATTTACCAGACCGATTCCGGTGACACAAAGTAACTAGGATTGGAGCCTCCCGTGGCTCTTCCTTTAGCTACAGGATAGACTCCTCCCTCAGCCACACTCCACACTCCACATGGACGTTCCCTCAACCTCCATTTCCAACCTCAGCTTCAGACACACTTCACAACTGAGCCTCAAACCTGATTAATTTGCTTACAGTTGCTGCTTAGCCATGTGCTGCCTTCTTCTCTGCAACTGTGCACCCCTCCTCCACCAGCTTTCTCTCGTCCTGTCTGTCTGACAGATGTACTTCTCAAAATTCAGCTCAGACTTTGCCTTCTCAGAGATGGCTCTGATTTATCCAAGCAGACGCAGTGATTCCTGCTTCTGTAGTCCCACAACATTCTTTGACTCGTGTTTTGCTGCACTTACCATATTGTCTCATCATTAATCTTTGCAACTACTTCTATGTAATTTGAATATAAGCATTCCAGAACAAAGACAGTATTTTATCTATGGGTGGATATGGGTACTTTTACAAGTACCTGTGAGGTAAGGTTATGCAGTTAAGA
This sequence comes from Chinchilla lanigera, assembly GCF_000276665.1. Classification (NCBI taxonomy): domain Eukaryota; kingdom Metazoa; phylum Chordata; class Mammalia; order Rodentia; family Chinchillidae; genus Chinchilla; species Chinchilla lanigera. Next base: position 34,539,904 of record NW_004955409.1, read on the forward strand.
TGAATGAGTCATAACTTGACCCTATTCATGAGCTAATTTTCCCCCATTATGCCTCTTCCTGAATGCCTGCTCTTCAAAGAATTTTATTCTGATCACTTCTTTTAGTCACCTTCTGTAATACAAGTTGAGTTAAATTATTTGTCATCCTCCCGTTAACAGGTGGATCTAATCTCTTTTTCTAAGCTTCAGGCACAGGCATCTAATCCTGTGTCTCTTGGAGCTGCTGCTGCCATGCTATGAGGAAGCCAAAGCAGCACCATGGAGAGGCACCAGTAGAGGGGAACAGTCAAGGCCAGTACCAAACTCCGATGCATGGAGGTCACCTCAGCTGACACCAACAGAGCAGAAATGTGCTGTCCCAGTCAAGCTGGATCAAAATGCAGCTGGCATGCAGACCAGATGATTATGATGATTTTAAATAAGTACAGGTTCTTGGTATTAGAACAACTGAACTTTGCAACATCTTCTGGCTCTCCCACACTGTCCTGTTTATTTTACTGATGTAACACATCTTGCCTAAAATGGTCATGCTTACCAGCTTTTTCCTCCTACTCACCACCCTCAGTTAAGTGTGACCTCCATGTCTTCTTAGCCACTTGGATATACTGTAACTACTCTGCTTGGTGAATATCCACTGAGTGACTAAATGCTCTTTGCAGAATTAGGCTGGGGAATTATCTCCTGGATGAACTGAGGACCTTCAGATGCTCACTGAAGTAATCTATTTTATGAAATTTGCAGTGTTTTTTCTACACAACTGTAGTTAGGCTTACATGTTGTAGCCAGTTATGGTTATTATCTTAGATTTTCTTTACAAGTACACATTTCTTGTGCTAATAGATGTTGGAAATGTTCTAGTCATGAAGGGCTGGGGTCAGGGGGTTATGTCACGGTGGAAGAGAATGGCTATGTTTACAAGCAAAATAATTTATAGGAAAATCCAGACAGTTTAGACTTCATTTTTTCTTACAGAACTATTCTACAAAATTCAGCATAAATACAAAAGTTCTCTGAAATACTATTTTTATTCTATGACCTTAATGAGTTGTGTTCTTTTAAAAATTCTGTCATTTTAATTTACTTTTAAATAATTATGTATGGTCTTTTAAAGTACTGAGCAGAAAACTCAAGAAGAAAAATTCACTTTCACAGAGGTCATTTAAATAAAAGAACAAAAAAGAAATTTAAAAAGTTGATGGCATTTTTCCTATTAACTAGATACTTCTTAGAATGATCAGAGAGGAATTTTAGTCTCACTGTGCTCATTCCCAACTCCCCAAGTGAGTGGGGACACTTTAAGTCTATCTGAGAAGAAATAAAGTATCAAATGATCAGCAAGGAGATGAACTTTAAATTTACAAGTGCACTTTCAATTTCTATGGAAATTGCACATTTTGTGGAAATGTGCTTAGATTGTCATTGTCTAGTCAAATGCAGTGAAAATGTAAGTTGAAGGAGCATAATTAAGGTTAAAAAAAGGTACAAAGAGAGAATGGCTGTCTTTCGTGAAGCCTAATCAGCCCCTTGGACGTATCTTTGGGCACAGAATGGTCAGAAACATTCTCCTGAGCCACTGGTCCTCAATTATCATCATCTGAGGCTTGTTATATAAATGTATGCATCATCTCAGTACCCTTACTTAGGTAATCTGGGTGCTTGTTTGAATAGAAATTTTCTTTGAGTGAGCTCCTTCAAATGCTATTACCTAGTTCCATTTCTTTGATTTCATGCAGCTTGTCAAGTTATCAATAAAGTAGAAATAGGAATTTTTTTGAGAGATAGACTTTTTTGGCAACATAATCAGTGAACTCTAACATTGAGTTTAAAGGGAAATTGTACCAAATATGTTGTTATATTTTCTATGCACCCATAGGGAAAGGGATAACGGCCATACACTGATAAAAGGATTAGCTTTGCAGCTGACATTCTAAATGTTAAACATTTCCTGTAGGAAAACAGCATATAATTAAACTTTAGCCACAAATATTTATTATTTATTGAACACCTACTATGCTCAGGGCAATGCAATAGGTTCTTTGAAGGGCATAGTGAAATGAATCCTGCCTTTCATCAAGTTACTCCCACCACTTAAGAAAGTAAATATAATTTCATAGAAGCAGATTCAAATATTCTAAAAAGGTGCCCCAAGATGGATGAGGAAAATATTTACTTAATGCAATTCTACTTCTCCCTGACATTGCCATATTTGAGTGGTCAGGTAACAATTTACTGAGGAGTGTCTAGGTATGGACCCATGAAATAAGCTAAAAACACCTCCTAACATTTTGTGCTGAAATGATATTACCTAATAACTGAGAATTTTATATAATTTTTGTGAGTGTAAGATGATTACGAGCATCCACTGTTCTGCCTGCCAGCTTTGCCTGCAGGACAGGCAACTATCTCTCACTTATTTTTATTTTCAGCTATTTCATGAATTTAAGAGGCAGAGCACATCCCAGAGGAAGAGATAATATTTAAAAGAAGATATTCTGGACTTCAAAATTCATCTAGGCCCTAAAGAGGACCAGGGAGGTGCTTTAAACAGATCTTCCTACTCCTCCCTAGTGCCTATTTTTTACTGCAAAAGTAAGTAACTGTCTATTTGCACTTATAAAAATGATTTGAAAGGTTTTTGCTTTCTTGTCTATAGAATCAAATTCACAAAATTAAATTCTGAGAGCTTAGTAAGTCTGCAGTTTGTGAGCTGTTCCTCTGCTCCTAGAATATAACTCTGCTCGTTTCAGAAACTCATTGACTGTAGGAGATAAATGCTCTATGCATCTTCCCTGATTTTTCTTTCCAAGGGCAAATTTTCTTGCAGATAAATGATGACAATGAATTATCTTTAAAAACTCATAGCAGAACTCTGGCATACTTCAGTACAAATCTGTTTCAAGCCATCACATTCAAATCCAAATATGTACAGTGCTGTTGGAACTGGGTGGGAAATTGTCAGGGAGCAGCCATCAGAGTTGAGATGATAGAGAGCTGTGTGTACAATGCTAGGAAGTTTGGAGGTTTTGCTTAGGCAATAGGAACCTGCTAGAGAATTTCATCCAAGGAAATGGAGTGATAATATTTTCAGTTAAAAGGATCACTAGAAGCAGTGTAGAGAATGAATTGGAAGAAGTAGGATTGCAGACCAAGATATCAGTAGCCATAATCTCAGTAAGAAATGAAAAGACCCTGCACTAAGGTGTGGAAATATGAGTGAGAAACAAAAATAGAGGTTCAAAAGAGCCATGCAAAGTCTATTCAACAATGCTTCTGAATGGGCAGGTGCTAGAGGAAGAAACATGTACAGTCATGAGTCTCAGGCTTCTGGCTTTACGGATTCTGTAGCGATTGTTGCTATGTAACAAAAGAAAAAGAAAGAAAAAAACAACAGTTGAGGAGAAACAATAAGAAACTGGAGATCCTGTAAGCACACTACCAAACATGCCTGACATGAATGTGCTGAAGATTTTTGTCTGGAAAAGAGATAGATCTGTTGTGCAGGCTTTTACTTTTTAAAGTAATTGATTGATGATTGATTGATCAATTGTACTGAGGATAGAACCTGGGGCTTTGTACTGAGCTACAGCCCCATTTTTTTTTTATTCTGAGACAAGTTCTCCCTAAGGTGCCATGTTTTCCAGGTTAAACTCAAACTTAAATACTGCTTCCTCAGCTTCCCAGTATTCTGGATTACACTTATTTTGAAATGAAACATTAAATATAAGAACTGTATATATTGGGGTATAATGTGATCTTTCAACACATGTAGGTATTATATAATGTTTAAGTCAAATTGATGTCATTTTTTGTTTGTACTGGAAATCGAACTAATCACCTTGCACTTGCCAAGCAGGCACTGTGCCACTGAGATATATTGCTGGCAATGTCATTTCTTTACATTGTAAGCATTCAAAATTCTTTCTGCTGGCTTTTGAACTATATAGCACGTCATGATCCAAAGTCATTTCACTGTGCAAGAGCACACAGGGGTTTATTTCTATCTAATGACATCTTAGTACCCATTGAATGAGCTGGCTTTTATATTTATAAATATGAATCTTTGTTAATTATAAATGCATAGAATTGCGAACTAGAATATGTAGTAATTTGTAAGTGGTTGGTAAGATACCTCAGGAAGGAATGACAAGAAGTGCAGGTTGAGAATGAGGCCATCGCTGAAAGAGAGAGACAACATAAATCTGTTTTTGTTTTTTGTTTTTTTTTTTGGTTTTTTTGGTTTTTCTCCGGTACCGGGAACCGAACTCACGACCTTGCGCTTGCCAGGCAGGCGCTTTGCCGCTGAGCTAAATCCCCAGCCCCATAAATCTGTAGATGTGAAAGAACCAGAAGAATCATGACGTACAAACATGATTTAATAGTTTATAAAATCATTCTCCATAGAAAGTATAGCCTCCCTTCCCTGTCTGGACTCTTAATATTCCAACTTGGACCACCACCCTGCTCGTGAGCTCTCCTTATCATGCTTGGATTCTGGTTCCCCAGGAAAGGCCTTTCCCTCCGATTCCTTCCCCCAAAGTCACCCTGCTTGGGCTTGCACACTCCATGCCGAGCTCAGTTCCGTGTAAACATCTTCCTTTCCTCAGACTCTGGGACAGAATCTCCCATCACCACACTCCTCCCTGCCCCAGCCACGGAAACTTGACAAGCTTCCTCTGACCTCACACCTTTTAGGATGAACAGTTCATGAAGGGAAAGAAAGGAAAAGGAAGAGAAAAAGCAAATTTGCATAAATTAAATATACTTATGATATAAATCTGCATGCTTAAGCTGCAGTATGTTCAGCTTGCTTCTCTATCTTTGAGAGCTCTAGACTCATCTGAGTATGACAAGTTTTGAAAGGCAGTCTGGCTAGTCAAGGAGTAAAGGTGAGAAAAAGGACTTTAGAGTTTCATTACAACTGTCCGTGACCTCCTTTAGAGCAGTTTTGTTATTTTTTTCTTCATCTTTATTTTAAATATTTTAGATTCCACCTTGGCTTTATATATATATATATATATATATATATATTTATATATATATATATCATTAACAAACTATGTTCTCTACACTGAATGCTACAATTCCCAAATTACACTCTTTCATAATTTCTGGATCCCTATTTCTAAATATTTTTCTTTAGTCAAAACATAGTCACTACCCAACACTAGCTTCTACATCTATCTGCACCTCACCTCCTGGTCATTAAACCAATAATGAAAGTTAAGTCACCAAAGTAACAATCCAGGGAACCACTGAGATGGAAAATGCAAGAAACAAACTATAATCTGAAGAAGCTGAGGGATCTAAGCAGTGTCTGTCAACAAGATCTAAGAAACGCATGGGAGTGCATCATGAGATTGCGAGATCAACAAGGGTAAAATATAGAGTGGGATAAAGGAGATTGACCAACAGTTAAGCAGTCTTCCATGATACAGGATTTAACACCACCATGAAACAGCACTAAACAACCTAGTTAGGCAGAGCCTGGCTTAACCAGCTTTAGTCAGCTGTCGTCCAACACTGTAGTGCTGGCTTTCTGGTGGTACAAATGCAGTTGGCATGAGCCAGGCAGCATGGGCTGCCATTCACCAAGGATGACTTAGCTGTTCCCACTGCCAAAGGACAGCGTGGCCTGCCAGCCACACAATCTAACACTCATCTCTTTTACGGCCCCATCTCTCAGTGAGGCTGACAAGCTAGTTGTTCAGAGTTGATTGTGTATACACTTTCTGCCCTGGAGGAGGCAGTGATGCAATTTCAATACAACTGTTGCATATTCCAGGTATAAATTTGACTTAGTTGCCTATAGGCCTTAAGTAAAACCACATCATTTAAAATAAATGAATATTAAAATGAAAAATAAATGTGTTTGTCTTCATAAACCTGACATTATATGTTAAGATGGGAAAGAGTTAGTAGCAAATTTATACTGTAACCACTTTATTTTCCTGAAGATAGAGAAAAATAAAAAGAAATGGAAAAGGAACAGAGAGAATGGGGAGAGATCAAAAGAAGTGATATAGTAAAATGTTTTTGTAAATATGCTAATGAAATTTCCTACTGGTATTTAGTGATTTGGAATCCTTACCAAGGTAGGCTTTCAGCAGCATGTATCTGGCAGGTCCATGTTTTCCAATGGTAACAAGTTACAAATCTATGATTTAAGAGACAGATCCTTCTATAAAATATTGGTGTCAGCTGTGCAATTATTGGAAAATAAAATAATAATAATAATAAAAATAGCCTACTTGTGTGCATCAGAGTTCAGCAAGCTCTAGGCCATGGCCCAAATTCCCTCATGCCCGTGCTCTATGCGCTGTCTAGGACAGTTTCCACTCTACTCCTGTAGATACAAGTACCAGTTATGGAGACAATGTGGCCTGAAAAGCCAACACACTTAGTCTCTACCTTTGACAGAAAAGCTTTACAATCCCTCATATGGGTGATGCCCTCTAGGTATTACTTAGAAGCTATATGTTTAAGTGTGTGTCATGGCTCAGAGTATTATAGCAAGAAGGATCAAAGCCAAGATGGTGCAGCTCCTGGAAACCAAATAAAGAAAGTGTCTCTGGTCTAGGAAGTTCTGTTTATTATTTGTATTAATAAAGCTATAAATTAATCCCTCTTGTGATTTAATCTGGGTAAAATCCCCTCCTGATCCTACAAGCAGAAGATAACGAGGATCCGGCCATGAGGAGACATTCTAGGTTGCCTCTTCATTGTCTCCTTGCTGAAGGAGAATCATTCCTTTCACTTGTTGAACTTCCTGTGTCATGCACAGTAAAGTCTCTCTAGATTTTCTACAGTTCTTTGCATCATGATTCATTCTCTAATTTTCTTGGCAGTTCCTTGTCATTTAATAACGGAAGTCTTCCAAATTCTTTTCATAGGATACATAAATGTTTAGAATAGATAGAGGTAAAGGTAAAACTTCACAGCTCTTAATGAAACATAGGATTAAGAGTCTAGAACCCCCTAGCCACTTTTCTGTGCTCCCTTCTGACACCCATGAACGAGTTTCTTGAAATTCCTTGAGATCCATGAATCAGATCGAAAGTCTCCAAAAAAATATTATGCTAAGGTCTCTTTCATGTCTAATTAGCATCACTTTTAAGAGCTCAAGGGGTTATTTCTCCAGCCATATGAATGCCTTTTTATTTTTGATAGAAATAGGTATTACATGGGCAAAGTGTTGAATATTTTATTGAGTTTCAAAGTGTATAACATGTTTTCCATCATATAAACCAGAAGATTCATCTTTCCTCCATTTTCTCATCTTAGTGCATGGAGAAACTTCTGCTATTATGCAATTTAAAATGAACAGTTAGGGGCAGGGGATTTAGGTCAGTGGCACAGCGCCTGCCTGGCAAGCGCAAGGTCATGAGTTCAATTCCTGGTACCAGAAAAAAAACAAAAACAAAAAAAGAACAGTTACATTTGAAATAACAAGGACAAAACTTATAATAAATTTAGGGGTAATCATCTAAATATTAGAAATTTATTTATTTCAAGGAGTTATAGGTATTCACCTGGGTGTAAATAAAAACTTTACATTCTAGGCCTGAGTATGTGGTTCAGTGATAGAGCATTTGCATAGTACCATAAATGTGAGGCCCTGGGTTCAATTCCCAGTACAAAAGCAAAGGAAACCTTTCTATCCTATTGGTTGACATGTTGGAAGAGAAGAGGGAGAGAGGCATCCTCCAATCTTACATGCCAGCATTTATGATATGAAATACTCACCGAAGCAAGGCCCCTAGAACCGTTGTGGTATTAGGAGTGTGTAGGTACTAAAACCTGCAGGAGGTGTGACCCGTGACAGCATCAGTATCTGGGTCTCTGGTAGTGGTCATTGTCATCAGTCGAGGAGACAGGAAGAGGCTTGCTTTCTAGGATGACAAGCAGATCTCAAGTATTGGGTTTTGGGCTAAGATAAAAATTTCTTTCCTGGGAACAAGAGGAGAGGGATTCCTGGGTAAATCAGAATAAAAGTGAAATCTCTTTTCTCTGAAATGCTCTGGAAATAGATACTTCATAGAAGCATAGTTATAACACACAAGACCTACAGCAGTATCTGGCACACTAGACTTACATCATGAGAGCAAGCATGGTGTTGTGCACCTGTATTCCCAGCTACTCAGGGGGCAGAGGCAGGAGGATCATTTGTATCTAGGAGTTCAAGGACAGTGTAGGTAACACAGCAAGACTCTGTCTTAATAAATTATATAAGGGACTAAAGATATACAGTTCCCTAGCAGAATCCTTAGCATGCATGAGGCCCTGACTTCAATCTCTAACACTATAAAAGTAAAAATAAGTAAAAATAAAAACAAGGATCACATAGAGAATTTTAGAAAATATATTTTTCATTTCTAGACCCTATGACAGAATAGTTCATAGAATCTGTAATAAAGTCAATGCAAGCATTTGTAGTTTTATAACTTTCCTAGATAATTCTTATGTATAGCCAGGTTTAGCAATCACTGGGCCAAAGAGCACAGAAGAAAGATTTTTGTTGTGATCAGTGTGTTAAGGTGGAAATCTAACGGATTTTCTATTTGTGTTTAATCAAATTTGTTATATACCTCATACAAAACTACAGGGCTGATAGGAAGAAAACAAAGAGTTTGGCTACAAACAGGCAGAGGAGACAGATTTTTGCGCTGATGGTAGAAAGGTAAGAGTTTAAGTTACAAAATTAAGGTGAGGCAAAGTGTGGAAGAGAGAGTTCAGAGTAAAGACCTCATTTGGGTTTCAAGTAACTGAAAGTTATTTTAAAGGTTAAAATGGCACAGGAAAGACTAACAAGAGTCTTGATAACCTTCCTATTTACTTAGATGACCCTCCTGCAGCACACAGACTGTTGAGGGGCTAATGAGGTAAAGATTATGCAGAAACCCTCCCACTCCTGTCCTTTGTTCACCTCACATACTGTTGAGAACGCCACTAGGAAAAGTTAATTTTTAAATTTTAGGGTTCAGTCAAATCATTAAAATAGCCGAGGAAGCTTACTGGCTTCATAAAAATTAAATCAGGCACACATTTTAAGTAAGCTCATTATGGAAATAAGAATCCAAGAGCCATTTGAAGGTTCGTGCCCAATCTAAAATCTGGCTGTTGCCTTATATATGTGTGTGTATATGTGCTGGTATGTCAGCTTTGTAGTGATGTAAAAATGTCTGATAGTAGCCCCTGGTTTCCCCAATGGACATTTTGATTGGTACTGCTTCTAGCTGTATTCTACTTCTACTGATTAGTTTGCATTTACATTTTCATAGCATCCAGCTGCTCAGCATTCATGATTTATGTTCATCCAGTGTAATTAAAGTATTTGTTGTGGGTTTATAAGCTTTTTAATGGTCTATATTTCTGTATTTTGTGTCTCTCCTTTTCCAAATTTATTTTATTCATCAAGCTGTGTCCCAAAAAGCAGCAGAAACAATTACCTCTAAAGAATGTTAGTATACAGCATGAATAACACTCATGCTAGATTTAAAACTACCCTCCCTCGAATTACCAATTCAGTGCTGAAAATAAATGTCTCTCTCTCCAGAAATTAGAATCTAATTATGTACAATAAACCATGTTAAATAATATCAAGGGTCTAGGCTAAACCAACAAAGACTCACGCAGCCCTCAAAGAAAGTTGAAATATTCCTGCTCTTATTTGCTCTTTAGGGGGAGGTTATTTTCAGAGGTCTCTGGTACTGTGGAGCATCTCCCCACATTTCACACAATAGAGTTGAAGCATACATTAGGAAGAAGTTGTAGTCTGTTTCTCTTGTCTGCTATTCAGCACAAATTTGATTTGGTAAATGCTTCCATTTCATTCTCTTGTAATTAATAGGTAATTAGCGGTGGCTCTGAGAAGTAGCAGCAAAATGACAAATAAACCATTTAGAGTTTTACTGCAAATAAAATAGAAAAATGCAGTCAACACTTCAATATAATTTCAAAAGCTAAAATAACCTCTGAGAGCTGAATTTCCATTGACCTCTAATCTATCCTAACTTCTAACTTGCAAATTCCTATTGGCATTCCTCCCCGTATGTTTGTGTTTATCTGTGGCTGTATGTCTATAACGCACCCATTATCAGCTAACCTTGCCTTCTCTCACACTCCATTTTTTCAGTGACTTTTCAGCTGTTTTTCAGACCTATACAAATTTCACCAATTTAGTATCTTACTAAATGCTAAATCACACTCTTCATCTACTTCATGTCACAAATCAAGGATATCATTTTTAAGAAGCCCTTCCCAGTTCATTCCAGCAACATACCTTCTCAGTCACCACGCAGTTTTTAACGAATAAGAACAAGTATTTTACCCTGGTATTCATTTATCTTTTTAGCATTCAGCCATACACAGATGATCATCTTATCTTCCCTATTTGGCTGAAGTGAGAATGTGAGCGATTACTATCTGTTTTAATCTGTGCTGAAGAAGATGGTGTTGAACGATTGTTCTAACAGTAAGTGTGTTTTTGTTGAAAGGAGGAATTGGGTAGTAATGGAATGGAACTTTATTCTGATTGATTTCTCTTTTGAAAGAAATACAAAATGTACAATGAAAGCATTATAAATATCTTTTATATGTTAACTAGAATGCTAATATTCATTGTCCACAATCTGTGGCATGCTGGGCTTTATTAAAATAAGTTAAAAATGGTTACTGAATATGCTCATGGTTGCATTCAATGTAGATTTTCCTTGAGTAGCCTACTGAAATTCTGGTGTAATTATGTCTTGGTTTTTATGGTTATTCTGCAGTACTAACTAAAATCCCAAATGAACATTTAGACTAAAGCAACTAAAAGATGATTCTCATTTTAAGAAACATTCTCTATAAACTTTGTTAGAACCAATTTTGAAGTAACTTCAGATTAATAGAAAGAGGTACAAGAAGAGTGTGTTTTTTTCAATTGCTTCTGTGACAAATAACCACAAATTTGTGGTTTGAAACAACATACTCATTAAACTACAATCAAGGTGTTGGCAGGGCCATGCTGCTGCTGGAGGCTTCAGAGGTAAATCTGTTCACTTGACCTTCTCAGCTTAAAGAAGACACTTGTGCTTGTGGCTCCCTCCCTCCTCAAGGCCAGCAGTGTAGAGGCTTCAAATCTCCCCAGTTTCTGGACTTTCCTGCCCCCTTCTCTTATTTACAAAGATGCTTGAGATTGTAGTGTACCTACAGAGATACCGTCTAGACCTCAAAATCCTTAATTTATTCACATCTGCAAATTCCCTTTAATATAGTAAGGGGATTGAAAAAGAACACAATATCAGGTCTGAGGAATATCATATAGACATCAGGAGGTAGGGATTATTTTTCTGTTACCACAATGGAATAAAAAATTTGCATGTACCCTTCACCTATAATCCCCAAATGTTAATATTTTACCGTTTGCTTTATATTTCACTCTTTCCTTCTATATATATAGAGTAATTCTTTCCTAACATTTTCACACTCTCTTGCAGGCATGTGAGCCCCTTTACCTAGGTATTTAGTGTATATTTCCTAATGTAAGCTTGTGCCCTTAATCACTATAAGTTGGTGAGATACTTTCAGCTAATCTATAGATCTTTGTCAGATTTTGCCAGTTATCATGGTAATGCCCTTAAATCAAAGGAGAATCTCAGATCACATATATGATGGTTAATCTTAATTGTCACCTTGGCTGGATTGAGAGACACCTAGGAGATCAGGTAAGCACATTTTTGGGTCTGTCTGGGCAGCCCATATTGATAGAACCTGGGGGACTATATCTGGTCCTTGTCACTTCCTCTCTGTCTCTCTGTCCCTGTCTCTGTCTCTCTCTGTCTCTTCTGTCTGTCTGTCTGTCTCTCTCTCTCTCTCTCCATCTGCTTCCTGGTTGCCATGAGATTTGTCAACGGTTTGCTTCCATCATGCCCTTCCACCAAGATTTTTCTACCATGGCACCAGTCTGCCATGGACTGAAACTTCTGAAGCCATAAACCTTTCCTCCTGTAATACTGGATGTCAGGTATTTTGTTCCAGAGATGAAAAGCTGATGAATATAATGTGTGCTGCACTTGCTATGACATCTAGGACTCCTTTATCTTCAATAACATTTGAGAGTAAAAGTCAATTACTTTGAAAGATGTCTCCCAGTTTGGGTTTGTTTGTTGTCTTTGTATGATTAGATTCATGTTATGCATTTTTGTCAGAATCATGACAAAGGTAGAATTACATATTCCAAATGGAGCCTCTCTGGAGAACCCCAGAAATTTAGTGGGATCTGATTTTCAGTCTCACTGTAATATAGCAAAGCATCAAAGTTACTGAACTCTTACTGTATGTCTGGATCTCTGCCAAACTCTATGTCCTTTATCTAACTTAATTTGACACATTTGTGTTCACTGTGACTGAATGGGGATACAGTAACTGTCGAGATAAAGAGCCAGAACTTGAGCCCCTCATCTTTTTTATTTCAAACATTGTGCCTTTCTCATTTTATTTATAATAATAGAGTGATTAAATTTCCATATTTAACTTTGGCCGAGATAGCCTTAACATGCAGCGTGGCATACTTAAATGGGTTTATTTCTGACTGTGGACCTTGACCTCCTTTTCCTTAAACCTCATAATTATCAGTTTTTCTCTGACCATTGCAGAAGTAAATCTCCTAGACTCCGGGCAGTTTTATAACTCAGAAGTACCTTTCTTAAGGACCAAGAGTCAACCCTTTGAAATGCAACCATCAAAAAATATACAGCCTCCATCTCTCAGTGTTTGAAAGCCTAGTTTCTGTAAGTACAATTAGCCAAAACGATTAGTCTAATCCCACTGGCGAACCTTCTCTCTGTTTTCTACAGTATACCTAAAAATTGTCTAGTCTTCAGTAGAGTTGAATATGCTCTCTTTCCTATTACCTTCATCTCTTTTCCCTATTGGAATAATCTAGAATAGAAGTTTTACTTGTTTAACTTGTATCATATATTTCTTTTACCAGTTTATGCAAAACTAATTTTAATTGATTGAGGTCAAGTTCCCCCAAAAGTATAGATTAAACAATGACAAGTATGGCAGTTTTAGCTTTGTTAATGATTCCTGCATCATTCAAATAGTACATAAAAGTTTTAACTTTGACATAGTCATCTTATTTTAAGGAATAAAATACCCCTCTGCTTTGTCACTACCATAAACACCTCAGCTTGCCAGCCACCATTTTGTATAAACTGCTTTGTGGGTGGGATAGTCACCTACTGGCAAAAGTTCTTGTAGGGTAAAGGAGAACTCTTGAAGTCCCTTATTTGGACATTTAACCAGTTTTTGTCTCCTATTATTGTTATGGGGAAAATACGTCCTTACCTATTAGATGTCAGATGTATTAAATTCAGGGTCTCACAACATTGAGGAATAAAGTCATGAACCAAAGGAGGTGGTTCAGAGATTTTTATTGGAAATAAGAATAGCTTCTGGATTTCCAAGAGGGGTCCCATGTGAGTGACCACTGAGGCTGTTTATCAATAGTGTAAAAAAAAAAAAAAAAACTAAACTAAAACTAGAAATTCAAAACAAATGACAAAACTACAAAAAAAATCACGAGGTGGATAAAATGTGGGACAAACTACAACTGACCTAGAGGATTACAAGTATAGTCATTTAGCTAATGTTGATCCAACAGACAAATGAGTCATGAAGCAAGGGTACAGGGAAAGAACAAAGGCATTCCTGAAAAGGGTCAGGAGTATGGGTCCAAGCATTCTGGGTCCAGACTGGTCCTGTGCATCTGATGCCTAGCTGGGCTCCCTGGACCAAGTGGTGCTAACTGTGGCATAATCCCAAGTAGCTGTTCATGTCTAGGGAGGCTTTCAGGTCTGGTCATACATCTCCATCTTGAGGCTTGGCTCTTTTCAGCATAACAGTTTTGGTGAGTCTTGTGTTCTGCACTCCCTCTGTCAAGGATCTGATCCCACTCTGGCTGCCTATTAACTTCCATAAATTGCCTGTCATGGACTCTATGCCTATTATAGCTGTCTACAATGCTACGTTCCTGGTGTCCCTCTTCTGGAATTTCCTAGAGGTTCTAGAGCATAAGCCAGGCTCCTCTTCCTGGTTTCCACAAATACATGTCCTTTCTATTTGCCTTTGCCCTGTTGTTTAAAAACTTGTTATAAATGCTTTACATTTATTTTAATGGAGCTTGACGGAAGTACAGAGAGGTCCAAGAGTCTAGTCAGATGTCAGTTCTACTTAATTTCTAATTTAGATTTCACCATTTCTATACCTATGTATTTATAACCTCTCTTTTCTAACAAGAGGTACCATCATAAATGACTGTGCTTTTAGTACATGTGCTTGTCCTTGCAACACAGACTTACAAGCTGCCTTGTTAAAAGGAGCTGATTGCCTTCATTTTGCACCTTTCCTTTTTGTTACCTTAAACAAAAAAGATTTCATCTCACCTCTGCATGTAGACACGTTAATCACTTAAGGACTGTCTAAAAACTAATAGTATAAGGTTGATTAATCTTAAATTTATCTCACCTCTCTCAGGACTTCAATACTGAAGAAGATAAGTGATACCTAAAATATTTTCAAGATTCCAGAAACAGTGAGACCAGCAGGTAGATCGTCCATGATGGAGCTCCTTCCCAAAGCAGAAGTGCTTACCTCCATGATGAGAAAAGAGGTTTCCCCAAAGGCAGTCATCTCATGATGGCAACCGAACTGCATCCTCTGGAATAAGCATTGCCCCGGAGTCAGCAGAACCTCTCAGTACCAGACCTGAGACAATGCTCACCAGACTAAAGTTTGACCAAGTCTGACTGGCTAAACATACTTGTTCCCATGTCTTAATTTGTCCCCTGCACGATCTTCCAGCCTATGACAATACCCTTGAAGATAAGCCTTAAAATTCTAGTCCTTCTGTTTCCTAGTTGTAACCACACTGAGTAATGAAGTCATTCCTTGCTTCATCACCACTCATGTCTCAGGACTCTTGATAGGGCTCTTGAGACAACAAGTGGTAAAATCCAGTCTGTTGGGGCCTCCATGGCACCCAGTATAGAACTCTATAACCTTATCTTTGTATGTGTACATGGTATTTTTCTGTTTATCAAATTACAAATATTGGCAGACACTCAGCTATCATTTACATTTCCTGGGCAGTAAAATGAACATTTTAAGCAGAGTAATTCATTTATTCATCAAAGCACTCTTATTATGATTTATAGTGGAGGGGGAGGGAAGATTAAAGGTAAAGCAACTTTTGTAAGGTCACAGAGCTAGAGAGTCTGTTATGGCTTAAATCTGCAGTGTCTCCCATGAGACATGTGTGTTCAGAGGTTGCACTTCTGGAAGATGATTGGATGGTGGAGATGCTATATTCATCAGTGGATCAACCCACTGAGTCATCCATAGCTGAATGTACTGTTCAGAATTAGCCCCTGGAAAAAGAAGTGAGCCACCACAAGGAGTGTGACCGGGAAGGGAACATCTCTTTTCTTGGCTTCTCCCTTCTCTTTCTGTGTCTCGGTCATCATGACACAAGTAGATTTTCTTTGCCAGACACTTCCACAATGCCATTTCTTCCATGGTGCCAACTGACTACACATGAACTGAGAGCTCCGAAATTATGAGTCAAAATAAACCCTTCCTATAAGTGATGGGTGTCAGTTATTGTGTCTCAGTAACAGAAACGTGACTGAGACAAAGTTGTAGAGCTGGGATTCAAAAGCATGAAGTTCAAGTCTATGTTCCTAAGCACAGCACAAAGCAGCCCCTCAATTATGTGGTTTTTAGATACAAAATATGAATTTGTATTTTCTCTATTTTTATCTGCTCTAAATACTTCCTCATATTTGCATGGTTATTATGGTAAATGAGAATGATGTTTGCCTTAGAACAGATATTTAAAAAAAAAAAGAATAGATATTTGAATCATTGAAGGTTTGATGTCCGACACGACACTAAATCTTCTTAACCCATGCAAGCACCATGCCTTGTCCACTGGCAGATACCAGTGAGGATCTATCACTTTGACTCACTTTAATATGAAAACACAGAGATTTTGTTGGCAATTTGGATTTCATGTTTCCTCCATTGGCAAAGTTTTGAACCAAAATTTTAAGCTTTTCTTTAAGGATGGGGAACCATTCTCAAAGAGAAGTTATTTACAGAGTAGTTGTTTACTTCTGGGTAGAAATGAAGAATGTATTATTACTCAGTCCCATTGCTCTATTTCTATCCCTGCTTTGCATTGAGATGTACTCCATGTAGAGTGGACTGAACATGGTTTAAGCCACTTAGTTTCAGCTAAAGCATGGGACTGGTCTGATAGAGAAAGATAGACAAAGCTGTGTTTTAAAAAGAGGGTACGGGGCTGGGGATTTAGCTCAGCAGCACAGTGCTTGCCTGGCAAGCGTGAGGTCGCAAGTTTGATTGCTGGTACTGGAAAAAATAAAAAGAGGGTAAGTTACATTTCAGGATGTGATATGTGAATGAGAATTGTGTATTTTTCTTTCCCCAAAACATAGAAACTTGGCCCCAAAGGGGTGTGTGTGTGTGTGTGTGTGTGTGTGTGTGTGTGTGTGTGTAGGTGTGTGTGCGTGCCCATTTTCTTATCTAATCCTACCCAGTTATGCACCTTGTCTTCCTTGTTATCAGGTCATAGTCAAGGCTATTTCTTCAGTTTGAGGAATGATAACAATCAAGAACAAATTCTTTTTCATTGTTGGGTCATGTCTTATTTCCCTCATACATGTCCTTTTTAACCTAGCCAGGAAAGAGCCACCGTTCTTAACTTTTAAAAAGTTAAAAAAAATTCTTAACTGTACCTTTTGACAAAAAGACTCAATTGGTATTAGATATTTTTTCACTGGCACAATTTGCATCCACTTCAAAGTAGCCATAAGCTATAAACTGCTTTCCCAAAGTATACCTGAGGGCTTGGAGCTGCAGCTTTGTCATCATTACTATCTTTTTATAATTCTAAAAACACTTATACTCCACACCCCATCCCCAGCTGCTGTGAACAGAAAGTGAAAGATTTCCCATAAAAGGGGTGGGGATACCTGTATACATTTTCATAGCAGAGGAATAGAAAAATTAGAACCAGTGACTTTAGAAGGTAACTCATACAAATGCACACTGACTTACTTTTCTATGAATTTGAGGATATGTTTGTGCAAATCTGTTCCATGTGTTTTTCTTCAGTTTGTTACAATTAAATGATATACAACAAAGTGTTCCAATGCTTTTTGAGGGCCTGGGGATTTAGCTCAGGGGCACGGCACCTGCCCGGTAAGTGCGAGGTCATAAGTTTGATTCCTGGTACCCGCCCCCCAGAAAAAAAAAAAAACAAGCCAATGCTTTTTGAGATTCTAATAAAATGAAAAGGAATAACACAGATTATCCTAAATTCAGTAGGTATTTCCAAAGTTGTTTAGTAATATTGAAGATTACAGGTTATGGGCATGTTTCGATTTAGCTTCTGTTTTATTCTTTTTTTTGCTCTCAAACAAAAATGTGAAATTGTTCTCCTTTTCCTGTTTTCTCAGTGTATTAGTATTATCTTCCCTATGTCCCTCTTGGTTCTTTTTTCTTCTGATATATGATTAAATGTCATGAAATAAATGTGGACTCAATCTACTGAATGTTAATATGTTGAACTTTGCTATTAGTTCTGGCCATTTGAGGAATGTTGTGAAAGTCTTTTGGAATTCTCCCAGAACTAATAGGATTTTGAAAAGAAAAATCCATCAATTTACTTCCCAAGTTTGTTCACCACTGGTTTTCTGATGAAAGAAAGTGACTTTTCTTGATGAATCTGGCATAGGTCAGATTCAGATTGGAGGAGTCTTCCCAGAAATTCAGGAGCCATAGGACAAAGAACTGCAAAGTGCATGTCCAACTTTCATTCTCACATTGTCATGTCCTTATTCTACGCAGTTCAGTTTTACCTTTTTGTGCCTGCCTGTCATGTAGGAAGGGAACTACCTCAACACCTGGAGATATGTGGCACTAGAAACCACTGTATTTTTAATACAGCACAGTCATTTTCATAATTTCCTTTCCCACTCAGGAAGTTTTCTCTTCCCTCTTAGTGAAATTTGCATCTCAATCTTTCTTCGTTGTAAGAGGCTCCAAAAACTCTTAAATCACAGTATTTCTGAAAACATGAAAGCTATGATTTGACTCTCTCATTGCCTGTTTATCCATTGGATTAGTGATTTTCATTAACCTCGGGAATTTAAGGAGGCAAAGCTCCTGACTAAGAATAGATCTTTATCATGAAATCAAATTATCAGATGAAACCTTAATTAGGATTTGCACTGCTGATCAAAGGAACAGCCAAGGGATTATGTGGGAAAAAAGAAAATATAACTCCCCAGTGCCAATAAGTCTGTTTTCTCCAAGATACTGTCATATGGACAAAAGCAGAATTTTAAGCATTATGGCCCACTAGTAACCTCGAAGTATGTGTCTGTCACTTTTAAGTGAATCTGCTAATTCACTATTTGGGAAACAATATAAGCAAATGTGAAATGTATCCCTATAAAATTCATTCTAAGAGATCTGTAGACTTATTTTATTCTACTGATAGCATCATCTTATCCTTTATTTTAGCCCATGAAATAATTTATCATGTTTGCCTTCTGAAGATTGACAAAAGGTAATCCAAGCAAGCTAGTAAGATTCCACATAGATGGGGGCCTATTTAGCATAGGGTAAGTCCTTGTGTTGGTTGTTCAAAGGATAAGAACAGAGGAATAAAATTCCAAAGTGAGGGCAGGGGTATCATTTTTTGGTCTAAAATTGGTCTTACCTACCCGCTGGTCTGTCTTACCTAGACAGCTGCTGGTGTTGAAAAACCTTAACTATAAATTGCCTGTCTAAGACCTTGAGCCTGTGAAAACCATGTCTATCATCAGACTCATTATCCCTTTATAACAACTATCTTGGACAGCCCCTGAGCTTCAAGCTAGTACGAACCCCCTAGGACTCATTTCACTTACTCAACTAATATTAGTTGATCATATTTATGTACAAATTGTGTGGAGAGGTGTCAGGGAAACAGTGAAAACACACTATTCCTTCTTCTTTTAATGAGTTTACAGTTCACTGAGGACTCAGAAATTTAAGTAATTTCAATAAACTATGACAAGTTCTATATTAGAGGTAAATATGACAAAAGGTACAATGTAAATAGAAAGGAGCTATATCAAATAAAGGAGGCTTATCAAGAAAAAGAAGACCTTGAAGGACTTTACAATGTTTCATTGGAGCACAGGAAGTATGGATAAGTACTTCAGTAGGAAAGTAAGTTATGAGGTCAGAAAAGTCAACCGAGTATAAAGAAGAAAGTTTCTTATATTTCACACTAATGAGTTTAAGCTTTATCCTTAGGCCAACAGAAAATAAATGGAAGGTTTAAAGACAGAAATGATGTGATCAACTGGGCATATTAGAGTAGATCTTTGAATTCATTGTGGATCATGGCATAGAGACAAGCAAGGCTAACGACGATCATTTAGCCAGAGGGATTAAAACCTGAGATCTGACCGTAGCAGTGGATATAAGAGAGATTTAAGAAGTTTTTAAAGCTGAACATGATGGTACATGCCTATAATCCCAGCACTCAGGGAGGCTGAGGCATAGGACCCAAGATAGGCATAGGACCCAAGCCCAGCCTGGGCAACTTAGCAAGAACATATCTCAAAACAATATTTTTAAAAGAGCTGCATAGGCCCTAGGATCAATCCCCAGGATTACAAAAAACACAAAAAGGTGTTTTTTAGAGGTATACTCCTTCTTTGGAGGTTGATTTGGGAATTGACTAGAAAATGACAAGGAAGTTAAGGAGATGTAGAAGTAAAGGAAAACACTCAAATTTGTTTGCCTTGGTCAGTGGGTAAATGATGATGTATTTTATTAAAATTGAAATTGTATGACAAGTAGGGGTTTTTGGAAGATGGTATATGATACATTCAAATTTATAAATATTTAGTGCAGAGAGGCTGCAGAATCTCCACCTGGAGCTGCTCAGCATGTAGAAATTACAGGAGAGTGGAATGCACTTGGTAGTTCCCAGAAACTAAAAAGGATGTTACATAACAGCCCTTTTTAGGGCAAGGCCTGTGTCCATCTAGACATCTTCTCCTGGGATGAAGATACTCTGGAGCGCTTCTCAGAAACTCTATTTGGTCCTTCCATGCACCAGATCAGACTTATTGGATATGATACCATTCCAGACCAGACTCCTGCCTGCCATCCTTCATTGGCCTGTGGGGTAATCTTCTGCTGATAGCAAACATATTTGAGCTTTGGAGTCAGACAAGTTTCCCTGTAAAATCTGACTGTTCTACTTAATAACTTTGCAACATTTGGCCAGGTGCTCTTTTGAATCTCATTTTTCGATATGTAAGATGCCTTAATAATTCCTACTTGACAGAGCTATTTTGAAGATTGAACAAGAACATGCACATAAAATTCCTGGAATTTCTCCATAAATTAGTACATTTTACTTCTTTGTATATTTTATCAGCTTGATTATAAGTAACGTGAGAGCAGTATGACACAGTGGAAATAACGGTGGAATAACATAGTAAATGCTTAAATGTTTATATTTTTAGAGTCCTAAAGTGGGTTTGAAATTACCTGACTTCTGTGTGAACAATTTTATATGTGTCAGTTTTCTTTTTGAGTTTCAGTTTCATCATTTATAAAATGACAATAATAATACTTGTGTTATTTACTTCACAGTTATGAACTTCAAAGATAATACATGTGACAGCACTTTGAAAAGTAGATAGTTCTCTAAAAATACAAAATACTCTCTCTCTCAAGTATTTTTCTTTACTCATAGACTTATCAAAACTTTTCACTACTGATGTGGGCACATCGGACATTCCACACTTGGGACCAGAAAATATTTCTTTATTGCTGTGCTTATGTACAGAATTTCATTTAGAAAGTTCTGTTTATGAAGAGACTCAAGAAGATCACATTTTATATTGCCAAGAGTCCTAATTAGCCCACATACATTTATTGAGCACTTACTCATAGGCACTGTGACTGGCCTTATGAGAAACAGAGGAAATATCTAACATCTGGTCTTCAGAAACTTTCAGCTTTGAATGAAAATAATCATATAATCATGATATAGACTGATAAGGTGTCTAGATTTAGTGTATAAGCCAGACAAAGCCAAGTAAATGGGGTCTGAAGGAGGATTAGCCAAGGTTACAGAAGTAACTGTAAATGAGTGGGTGTGAAGGTTCTGCAGATACTCAAGGGAAAAGGAACAGAAACAACAGAGATAAAACTATTGAGTGATCTGAGGAATCACAAGAACTGTAGTATAATTGTAGACGGAGAATGATGAGAGGGAGGGAGGGAGACAAGCACAAGCTCAAAGGTTCAAAAAATGGGTGGGGAGAACCCACTCAGTACTGAAATATATTAAATACTGGGTTCCACTTGATGGAAATAAAATGTACATCACACATCCTTTTGAATAGGGTACCGTGCTTGCTTTAAAGGTCTCAGCCAGGGCTAATATCACGCATCACATAAGCCAAGGCTCATACTCCATCTTTGCTCAGGCCTCCAACTGCTTGGGTTTAAATACTTATGAAGCAATTGACTATGAATAAGTTAATCTCTGTTTACTAGACTCATTCACTAATCTATCAAATATATATGACACTTCCTTCCCTTCAGGGATATAGTGATTACTGAATGAGAGAAAGCACCCGAGCTACTCAGACCCATTAATGCTACCCTCACTGGGTGCCACTGCTATTCACAGCACCTTATATCTGGGTGTATATACGAACTCACTTATTCCTCCAGGAAAGTTTATGAGGTTATGCTGATGCACCAGTGAGGAAACTGAGGGGTAAAGAGGTTACTAACTTGTTCTAGGCACACATGTAACTGGCAGTGTAAGCTTCTCTGGCTCATCCACCAGGCTATGTTGTCACCATGAACACAAGACTAAAAGGGACATTAAGGTGATGCTTGCTCTTCCTAAGTGGGCATTACATATTTTATGCAAAGCAGTTTCACTCGCTTTTTCTTATACACTAAAAATAACCCACAAAATTATATGAAAACAAATTAATAAGAAAAAAAGAAATTAATGTGATAAAAAATAAAAGACTGTACAGGTCAGCTATGAAAGAAAAGGAATATCTTCCCCTTGTGAGCAATTGGCAAAAGGCATGCACAGTGCACCATTGACTTACACATGCTGTCTCAGTCTACTGCCAACTGTAGGGAGTCATTATGTCAAAGAGCTTCACTCAGCGAAAACCTGCTTGTATGAGTCAGCTTCCTCATGGCTGTGACACAATACTCAGCACTCACAGCCGAAAGGATGAGGTGTTCAGTTTACTCATAGTCTCTGTTTATGATCAGGTGGCTTCAAGGCAGAGACGTTACAACCAAAGGGTGCAACACAGAAGGCTGCTTGGTATGTGGTGACTGGAACACAGAGCACAGTAACAATGCCAGCGAAGAAGGGATGAGAGACCAGACTGACATCCCAAGGCCACACTTCCACAAACCATCCAGCTGTACCCAGAGTGGTGCTTTGCTAACCTGCTATGTGTTTCTTAATCCAATGAAGTTGCCATGACTATCTTCCCATTACATCATATTTATCTTAGTACATAGCTTATATAATAAAACTCTGTAAGAAATAGAGTTAACTCTGGCTTTCTTTCAGTGTCAAATGAGAGAGCATATTGATGTAAAACCCTTTGAGTGTGAGATCTAACCACCACTTTCTCACCATTTGCTTTTGAGCTAATGGGTTGTTTTACTCTCACCCTCACTCACATTTATTCACTCTCTAGGTGTTCTATATGGAGTAAAGGTAATATCCTTTACCTATCCTTATCCTTTACCTTTACTTGGAGTGAAAAGTAATATCCTTAAATCCCTGTAACTAAGTCTGTCCTGGAATCAACAGTCAGTGAATGGTGACTATATGTATAGGGACCAATTCTACACAGGAGGAGGGGGTCAACAGACAGATGGAGGGGAGAGAGGAATGGGGATTTTAAAAAGGAATTATAACATATTGTGAACATGTGCCAATTCCCCACAAAGTATGCAAATATTATGTACTGCAAGCATGTTCTAAAAATCCACTGATTTTTTTAAGGAAAATCCAAACCCCAGGTGTTCTTTTTCTTGTCCATACCTATCATTGATCTTTCCATTTGAAAGGCAACAATCATATTCCATTTTTAAGTTTAACAAATTCTAATTCTTTAGAAGATTCAAGCAATATTATCATTCAATGAATTTGGACAGTTCTTTCTACTTTACTGGCATTTTTCATTGAATTTATTTCATTATGGCTCACACCTCTTTCCTGTCACAGAACTTACCCCTACAGTTAAGATTATGGGCCATGTAAATCAGGTCAATGAAGTGTGCTAATTGCTCATTGCCATCTTCCTTCTGTAACTTCCTTTAAAACTCAGAGGTCTGGATGTGATTGTAAACTACCCTCTCAGGTCAGGATCCTTAACCTCTTCTGTTCGGATAGTTTAAAGGGTGAACTTTCCCAGATAATCCTTTGTCTCTAAAACTATGCTGTTTAAGAGCCTGCCTAAGAAAAAGCCCACAGTGCATTATTTAGAATGTATTTCAGGCAAATAAAATGTTTAAGTCCACGGACTGAAAATGATCTTCACACATAAAATGAAATCTGATCAGTTTACAGCCCCACATGAACAGAACTCCCAAATTAGGCACTTCCAAATTCAGCACAGCAAACACTGCCAGCCGCCAGAGGAATTGGGGAAATCAAAGCTCCTCTAAATCTTCCTTCCATGACATATAAAAGATTCAGCAGAGTAGAGGTCAAAGAATATGGGGGCAGAGGGGTGGGTATAGAAGAAAAGTAAAATGGCTGATTTTTTTAGTATGAAGTGATAGAACCTAATTATTCTTTTATGCAGAAAATCCCTTTGCTGTACACATGAATAAGAGTACTCAAGGCAGCAACATTTTTCTTATAATTAGAAGAAATTATGATGTCTCTCTTGAAAGGCAGAATTTTCCTTATCATGAAAAACAGTGTTCTTTATCATCCTTACTTTTTATTAAAGCCTTCAAAATGAGGTTTTCTTGAGCCTCTTGAAATAAATCCATTCCACTTTGAACTGCCGGAACTAACTATTAAAATGTGGCCTGATTCATCCTGAGCGACGGCCGCATGCTCACTTGCCTGGGATAATAATGACAGCTAGGTAAATGATAAAGAACACTGAAGTCCTTTATCTCACAACCTGAACTGTCCAAAGATGGGAAATGTATTGACCACCCTTTTTAATAGGCTGACATGTCTCATCATCGCATCATTTATTTATTTGTTTCAACCAGTATTTCTTAAATGACCCCATGTGCGAAGCACTGGGCAAGGTGCTGAATTTGCTGTTACTGCTATAGAAACTAAGCAAAACAAAACACCACACATAAGCTAGGATAATAATGAAAAAATGAAGGGAATTTGTTTTTCAGATGGAATTTAAAAGCATTTGGAAAGTTAACAGCGCTTTTTATTTCTATGTCAACTCCTCCTAGGGCACAGATTGCACAACTCGGGGTTGTTATTGGTAACTAAGGAAAATATTGACACCAGGGATGCAAAATCACAGCAGTAGTGTCACTCTGCTCACTGGTCCTTGCTGAGCTCTGGGGAAAGGGCTTCCTCCCAGGGAGTTTCCCACAGAATTTGCCTTAGAGGTTTGCCTTTCAATATTTGGGGCTCACTCCCCCTCCTTGTATACACCAATTATACACAGATCCCTTTGGGGTTCCCTTCTCTCCTTTATCCTCCTTTTATTATTATTATTTTATTTTTTCCTAATAACCTTCTATTTCTTTGTCCCATGACCCTGAAAAATTTTTAGAAGATCTGGAAAGAGGAAGAAAGACATGAACTACAAATCCTAATAGATGTGCCTCTATGAGTTCCCATAAAAGACTATTTATCCCCAGCATTTTCATATTTACATTAAATTGTAATTACCTATAATTACCGCTCACTCTGGTTCTACTAGACAGTAAGTTTCTAGAGAAGAAAGAGGCTATATTCTGTGCATTTCTATATCTTTAACTATTTAATCATGCTAGTTTGTGCTGATGTTTCTTCTGTATGGCATGAGGTCTACATAGATCATATTGTTTGTTAAACTGAATTTTTCATGGCACCTTAGATATGTATAAGTCTCCGTGCTATCCCTCTGGGGAAAAAAAAAAAGACCAAAATGAGTTTCTGACTTCAGAAGATGAGAAAAGAAAATTAAATGAATGTAAATTAATTGTGATGAAGACAAAATCTTGGTTTCCAGAGCAGCATTAAATATATAGGGCTAGAACATGCATAGGAATTAGACTATGAGCCATCAGTTCCTTGTCTGTGTAGTTACAGAAAAGAATATGCAAGAAGACATCGATAATTAACATTAAACAAAATCAAACATCGACAATGATAGCATAACAGGCCCATCCACACAAACTGTTAAATGTTTACCAGAAAACTTTAGGTCTCTAAGTGAGGGTAAGGCACATTTGGGTGAAAGGATATGACGACTTTTCACGAGGCAGTTATCATTTAAGACAGGCTCATAAGGATGGGAGAAACATATCCAAGAAAAGGGAGAAGCATAATGTTGCATGAGGTGAAGTTGGACCTGGAGGAGAATACTACCAACCATATATGAAGAGCAGGGCAGAGGGAAGACTCGGCACTTGGAATTGCTGCTTTGCCCAGGAGATTGGAGTAGACAATTATCTCATAGGATACCATTGAACACAGGGTCTTGAAGGTTGCCCTATCACTGAGTCTCAAGGAAGAAATGTTTCTGCTTGTATTTGCTATGGAAGCACCTATAACACAACACTTGTATGGGTAAAGATTCTAGTTGGCCCAGTTGTCTGATGTCTGGTATTCTTCATCAGTAGAAAAGTAAAATGCTATGTGAAGTTATGAGATACTCAGTGCTCAGTAATTATTCATTGATAGGCTATTGAGCTTTATGAGATATCCTCTGCTTTAGCTACAGAGAAAAATAATAAAATACATACTTTCTTGGATATTTATGCATCAGCCCACAAACAAAGAGCCTTTTACCTTCTGGCTATCATACCATGTAGGATCCGCATGAAAGTGTATGCAAATTGTTTCTAAATGTTTAATACTTTTTTCCCAAATTGCCTTTTTGAAAAGATATCTAGAAATGTACTATTTTATTTTATTTTATGATTAGGAAAACATGCACCCTTAAGAATACATGGAATATTGTTCTAGCAATTAATTACCTGTAACTTATTAGTTTGTATATATGTATTCAAAGCAAGCATTATGGTCAACAAGTGTGAATCAGGCCCTAAATCCAATTAAGGCAAGTGTGAAGATGACTGAGAGTTCATAATTCATCATTTACATTCATAATTTAGGGTACAAGAAAGAAAATAACAATAGAAGAAGTTGTGTCACTAAGAATATATTGATTCTTTCTTCCAAACACTGTCTCAAGCAGCGCTCACCGAAGGAAGATAATCACTATTTGTGACAACCATGGAGTCTGACAGAGGAAATTTTTTAGACAGCTATCTACATAGACATTTAATATTGTATTAAAACATTTATTGATTTTATAATGAGGAAAAATAGCAACAATATCTTAAAAATATAATGAAATTTTTGGGCCTAGAGAATAAAAACAATGTGTGTAAGCATATCTGAAGAAATACTTCAATAAATAGTCAAGAGCAATATATGATGAGACAAAAGATCAAGACGTGTTCCTTGTTTGTCAGTAAATGTCGTATATTATTGAACATAAACATATTGTCATTAAGTCAGAAAAATAATTTCTTAAAAGAATGGTTTTTGTTATGTTTATTTGGCCACAGTGCAAAACAACTCTGGTTTATTATTGATCTGACAATTTAGTTTCAGATCTTGGTTAGAGGATGTAAAGAAAGTCACTTTGGTTGACTGTGTCCTCATGACTGCCGAGCCCAGAGATATCTTTACCATCACTAAGTAACCATTTTGTAGTTTCTCCTGCTACTTTTGATGGCTTGGATTTTTATTACGGAACCACACGTGTAGTCTATGCATGTGACAAATTCATTTCTTCAAAATGCCTGTCAGCTCTGACACAGAATGAATGCTCCTTAACCCACTGGCTAAGTTTTCTTCTCATAATTTCAGTGTAGGTGAGAATTGTGTTTGACAATGTCATTGTTTCTCGCTATCAATTCACATCCGCATCTTTGGGGTTTCAACAAAGGGTCTTTATAGCTTGCCCCCTTTCAATGAATGGCCGGATCATAAAGAGTTAACATAGTTTAAGACTTGAAAGAGAAAAATGTTCCTGGCAAAAAAGGCTTACAGCTAAATAATGCGTGCCAAGGTTGAGGCTGCTCTTTCTTGCTTTAGTGCTAGAGCTGCATTATTCACAACTGCCAATCAGCTAATCTGAAAAGAATTTGTTCTTTACTGCATTTCTCCTTTATTGCTCCCACCCCACTGGTCTGGTGTACATTGCCTCCAGCTAGGAGGGTTTAGAAATAGTTCCTAAACAGACAACAAATGCTGGACTGTGAAGCGAAGGGCAGTGGACTCTGGAGAGAAAGGACTTTTGCTCACCCTCATTTCCTTTTCACATTTAGCCTTTGCTACTGCTGAACTGGAAAGCACAGGCCATTGCAAAAGGAAAAATTGCCTGTCAATTTCTGAAAATTCAACACTGAGCTGTTACTGAAGATTCAGGGAGCAGAACTGGCTGCAGGTTTCTGAGATATTGGTGAAAAAAAGAAAAAAACCTTACTCTACAGGAAATGAATTTAAACAAATTAGCCTGTGGTCACTGCTGCCTAAGCTGAGCGCTACTGCATACTAGGCGAGGGAATTACCCTTCATGATTTACAGTTGAAAACAAAGAGCTGTACGGATGAAGCTGAGACACATGCTCTGCAATTATCCTTACACTGACATTTTGACTATCCTTATAAATGCTTGTTATGTTATTGTGCCAAATGTGTGTGCTTGTGCACATGCACCTATGTGCATGAACAATGCAGTGGATATAGAAATAGATACATATGTAAATCATTGGAGATGCATCTTATAATGAAGTAGATAGTGATGTCTTAGAAAATTTGATTAATGCCCCAGGGTACTTTTTTCCCTTTGGTGCTTTCATGAAGCACCAGTTAGGAATGTTGAAATTTATGTTGGTCTACTGGGGAGTCATTATCACTCAATGCATTAGCAGTGAAAAATCAGAGATGGTTGCCAGCTTTCCTCACTTTCAAGGCAAATCCAGACATTCTCCTAAATTGAGTCAAATCGTCTTTGTTCATTTCTTGCGCTAATTCACCAAGTAACTGTGAAGGAGTAACACTAGCTTTATTTGCAAATATTTCCATTGTGTAGATAACACAGATATAAAAGGCTCTCCTTTCTAAAGCAGAAATTGCTGCATGCTCCAAAGAGGGCTCATACCTGGAGGATGTCTAGCTGGCCAGCTCGCAGGTGTGGATTTTGGCCCGAGCTGGTGTGCTTTTGGTTGTTGGTTCTTGAGAATAGTGCATGGATCTGTTCAGATTATGGCAGCAGGCTGCAGTAGCTGGTGAGTACAGTTAAGTCACACACATGTGCTGATTCTATCTCTATTCCTACTCCAGGACAAGAAGACACTAGAGTGTCATCACAAGCCAGAACATTGCTGTCAGCCACCAGTGATAGGGTCAGTGTTTACCCTCTCAAGAGAGCCCCTGAGCCACCAACTCAGCTCCTGTCCTCACTGTTTCCCTGCTGTATTTACCCTAGTTTCATGCCCTACTTTATCTCAAACTCATAGACCTGCTTTCTACCATTCCACTAAATCTCATCCTACTCATCATTTCCCTCTCTGAAGGAGCAGACTGAGAATGGAGATGACCAGGCGGTCTACTGCATCCAAGAACATGTACAAAGGTTTGGACATAACTCCTCCTAATGTCAAGCAAGCTACACCATGACCCTGAGTACTGGGACACACCCCAAAATGAGTGCAGCATCTTGGTGTACCAACAACTACAAAAAATCCAAGTCACTTAATTTTTAAAAACCCAACGGTTCCTAAAACAGTAATGTAATTTTATTTTTTTCATCAAAGACAATTCATTTCTTGAGACAGATCCCTGAGAATCCTACGGATGCATGATTTTATCCTGCTAAGGGCTCTTCCTCCTCTGCCACCATAACATGCATTTGTAATGCTGGTTAAATGCGGTTTTCTGAGACATGAACTGCAATGAAGCGACTTACCGACATGCACGTGCATGCACTGTGCCTACAGAAACCATAGCTAGGGAGCAGGAGAGTGAGAGAAGAAGGTGAATGTGTGGAGGGAGGGAGGATCGGGAGGAGAGAGAAAGAGAAAGCAGAGCACAGAAGAGCAAGGAGGAACTGTGCAAAAAAAAAAAAAAAAATCCAAAGGACTCACTGCAATGCAGTTTTACATACAGGCCTGTAGGAGCAAACGGAATGTTATTAGACCATAAAAGCACATCAGGCTGATTTATGGTTTCTGATCAAGGTTTCTGTGAAAATTACTCTGCATCACCAGCTCAAGGTGACTGCTACCATTAATGTGTGGAAAATAAATGAGATGGGGAGGCTGATAGCGGAGGAAGGGAAGGAAGCGCTGAGGCAGTTTATACAGCACAGGTTCCCCATTTTGTTTTACAGTGCAGAGAAGCCTGTCATCAAAATGATTGCTGTGGGGCAGGAAAGGCAATTCTTGGTAATTAGATCTTATGGCATGTAGCTAGTGCTTTCTTATATCGAAGGTATCAAGATTTTAGGACAACACCTGCTTTCTACATAGCATCGTTTGCTTTCTGCTGCTCATATTCTGATGCAATAGTCTAAATATAAGGAGAAAGTACTGTAATCCCTCTTTTCTGACTCTATTTCTTTTTGATAATATTCATTGTTCACCTATTGTTTTCCTGATTCTGTTTGCCTCTAACAGTGTTCATCTCCTCAAAATAATCTTTCAAATCTGAGATTTTGTGAAAGAACTGCGATCTGGAAACCTTTTACATGTTTTATCTATTGCTACAACAGAATCCACTGGTTTTCCTAGTGTCACCTCTTTATAATTCCTCTCCAAAGCATTTCATAGATGCAGTCCTGTGCTGCATGTTTAAATGTAAACAATTCCCATATAGCACAAGATTTTCATACAAGACAGTTGTTATGAAAGGAATAAAAGCTGTTTGCTTGAAAAATGTCCTTCCCCTCTTCTTGGTTGTATTGAATGTCCTCATATCAGTTTACAGTTGGGCATGATCATGTGTGGATAGATTTTGACTGTACATGCAGGTAAAGAAGCCATTGTTTTAAAATGCCTATAACGAATGAGTAAATTAAAAGGTTCTCAAGTCTTTTACTGCACCTCTTTCCATGGCTCTTAAAATCTGCCCTCTGGTGCTTCTGTGTAGCAGTCCACATCTGGAACATGTCAAAGTCTGGCTTCACAGCTGGCTGCTACTGCAGTGATGGCCATTAAGAATTATGGCTTCAAGGAAGCCACAGGAAGGAGAACACTCAGTACATCCAGCCATGAAAGAACAGACACTCGTGCTTCTCACACCCTGTGTTTCAAAATAAGGTTTTCTATTTCATTGACACGCCTCCCTCCAACCATCCATGCAAGGCTGTACTGAGACCTCCTCCCACAGATACGCATTCTGGAATACTGACTTAGAACAAATATTCAACACGGGTCCTGCTTATACATGTGGTCTAGCATTCTGTTTCATTAGCACAAATATAGCTCTATTCAAAATATATGGACTACAAGAAGTTTAACTTAGGCAAATGATCCCAGTATTCATATATGTTTTTTTTTCACTAAAGCTATCACCCATGTTATTTCATTCAATCATCACAACAGTGCCTATAGATCATTAGATAGTTGTGGGTTCCACCTTAGAGATGAAAGTGCAAGCTCAGTGAAGCTAAGTATTTTGCCTGAAATCATTTCATTCCCAGTAGTGGGGCTAATTCTCTTTGTTCTTATCTTTATCCAAGTGGGATAAGAAAGGTTTTGCTTTTAATTGTCAGGAGAAAACAGACTGCTGTTTTGTGGTGGCTCTGTCATGAACAGCAAGAGAGACATAGGCAATGTTTGTGAGTTCTTTTATTTCCCTTGTTCAGAGTAGAAATTTTCTATAACACTGCTAATACCATTGCTCTATTTCAGAATCTTTCCTATGAACCACACTAGCAAGAGAAGACTATCCAGTCACTACCAACATCCTGGAAACAAAGAAAGATACCACTCTCTTCAGCTATCACTGCTCCTTTCTCTAACATCATATGCATGCATTTGATCTAAGAGAGAAAACTTTGAGACAGGAGGGAAGCTAGGAATCTTAAATGCAGATGGGCATCCTACAATGACAGTTGCATTTTAAGATTAAAATTTAACTCTTAGAATAATTATCAACCTCCACCAAAAAACAAGCAAATACAGCAACAACAAAAATAAAACCTTTTGGAGGTTCCAGAGGATTGCGTGCTAAAGTAAAGCATTTTCAGAGCTGTCGCCAGATCACTACTGCTTGACAGTGAGGATGCAGGCTCAGTGGATCTAATGTGTGGCCCTGCTGCATCCGGGCTGTTCCTGCATTTGCACGGTTTTCTTTAATTTGGGAGAAGCTACTTTTTACAGTGAACAATCTACAATTTGTTTGTGTTTTTAACCTTCAAGGGGATAATTTTGTTGATCTTTGGGAAGGTCCATCTGTAGATTTAAAGGATGATGGCTCTGCATTTGCAAGTCAGGCACTCATGAGAATATGTGAATGTCCCAGTAGGTGGGGACCACTTTGGTGCATTAAAATGAGTTTCTCCATGAGAAACAAGAAGCTGACTGGTTACAGATCCCTACTACCACCAAATATACTTCAGAAATTTGTCTTTTTGACTGCCTTCACATAGCCCATTACACATCTATGGTCTGATTCGGTTAGGAAACTTGATTGGTATTGTGAGAACTGTACTAATTTGATGGAGAACTTTGAGTTTTGAATTTGAAATGTGAAACGCCCTTTTTTCAATTCTGTCTTCCGGAGACAAAGCCTTGATATATCTAACTCCCTCTTTTCTTCCGTTCTTCCTAGGAAATGAAATATTTTAAGGCCCAACAGATAACCAGATGTTAAGTGAAATAAATCACAAGCCTAAATACAGTATGGTATCTCTTTTTTGAGTAAGGTAAAGTGTAAATAACGAGCAAAATAAAGGGTTAATAGAAGGAAATAGGGAAGGAAATATACCTTTTGCAAATGGGAAGGAGTCCAACAGTCTGAGGGCAAAGGGATGCAGAGAGGAAAGAGAGAGTAAAAAGATTCAAGATATGTCACGTACATGTACCAATTACTCACAGTGAAGGTAAACATTATATATTGTAAACATGAACTAAAAATAATAATATTATAAATAATAATGAAAATAGGGAAATCGGTTCTACAGATGGAGTGAGGGACGTGGGTAGGGATGGGAAGGGAAATAAAAAAGAATCAATATGTCATGTACATGTACCTACTCCCAAAGACAAATGGAAACATCATGTATTGCAAACATGTACCAATAAAGTAAAATTTAAAAAATCAGTAGCCAGAAACATTATTGAGAAAAAGGATCACAACTTTTAGTCACATAAAAAGAAAAACTGAGTAGGCCCCAGAGTGTAATCATCCTGACTGACAAAGTCGACCAAAAAAGACGATGTCACAAGAACATCCGGGCAGTTTTCTACCTGCCTTTGCAAAGCTACCAGCTTCTTTGAATTCTTCCAATTACCCGCAGGATTGCTCTGGATGGATCAGAATCAATCGTTTTTGCTAATAATAATGCATAATGAATACCTGACCAAAAAAGGCTCTGTCTTAGTCAATTCAGACTGTTGTAGCAAATTAACATTGACTGATTATAAAATACAGAAATCTATTTCCAACAGTTCTGGAGACTGAGAAATTCGGGTGCCAGGAAGATAGCGTTCTGATGAAAACGCCTCTGAAATAGAAGAAAGTACAAGCCAGCTCCAGCTTCTTATAAGGGCAGGAATTCAATTCATGAAATATCCACCCTCATGAACTAATTATCTCACAGAGTTCTCACCTCCAGACACCATCATACTGGGGAATAGGTTTCAACATGTGAATTGGGATGGGGACAAAAACACTTAGGCATACAAGGCAATAGAACCCAGGGCTCGGCTGAGAAACCCACACAGGCAGCCTGCAGTCACACGTGTGTACATTTTAGATGAACAAAAGAGTGAAACTACGAGTAACAAGAGATGAGGGCCACCTTTCTTCCCAAGGAAACTGCAGCTGTCTGTCCTTCGCCCCAAGACAACAAGCAGCAAACCGCTTACATCTCCTTTCTTCATAAAGTACAGAGCAGACGTTATCTCCTCCACAGAAATCCTGCCTGACAACTGTCCGGAAATAGAATGCCACTCTTTCCTCTTAGGAAACATATCATGGGATGTATGCTTAAAGTTCAGGCAGTGGATGGGAACAATTTACCTCTCAGTCCCTGTGGCCCAAATCCCCAGGCATGTGCATTTCTTCAGAGAATCAGAGCTTACACAATGGCTGATGTTTTGTTCATTTTGCTGTAAAAGTACCCAGCAATTTTTTTAAGTACTGTAATTTTGAAAATTTCCATTTATTCCAGAAGACATCATCCAGTGGCCAATCAGGCAAAAGAAACAAAAATGACAAAGCCCTCAATAAGCAGATCAGAGTCTTTCCAAACTTTACATGATAAACACAATTTTTCACGAGAAATATTTCATTTTCCACAAGAAATATTTCATTTTCCTTGTTTTCTGTGCTCAGTTTAGTAAGCCTTTACAAAAAACTTTTGTAGCTATTCATTTCACACAGCTATAAAAGAAGCCGTCTCAAGCACAGAGTATGAAAAAATGATAACACCCTTGCCCATTAACTTCTGTTGTGGCACACTGTGAATAGCCAAAGTTATTCAGATATGGAAATTTAACTCTTCTTATCTTCTTTGCTGCAGAAATCTAAGTTTAAATGTAAGTGTTCCTTCTCTTCAGTGAGACAGAAATCCATTTTTTGATTGATTAACTCTGTTTATAAAGGTTCAGTAAGATCTGCTGCACTGGAACCTGCACAATGGCACCATACGATGGTGAAGGCAAAGCACAAGGGCTCTGGGTACTTGTTAGATGCCTTGGACAAAACTACATATTAGATGAGTTTCTCTATCGAAGTAGAAAGAGATTCAACTGGGTTCAGAAAAAAGAGAGAAGAGAGAAAGAGCCATGTGGTTTATCTCAGAGAATAGACTGCCCTAGTTGATGCCTGTTTGCCTGTTTTACACACATCTGATAATATATCCTAAAACTTATAGGAAATACTGCATCCCTTGTAAGATACAGTATCTGAAAGTTACCTGCAAAGTAAGACAAAACAGGAGGTTACCAAGTTACCACTGTATCCAGGTGTTATTGGATGTCCTTTCTGTTATTTCTAGAGAAGATTTTCCTTTACTTCCAAAAAGGGTTTGTCCAGAGATAGGCCACCAGCAGTGAAGCTTGTCCAGGTTGAAGAATATTCTAGGTCAACGTTAGATTTACCCCACCACTGGCCACATACATCACTAGGAGTTTAACTATCTGAAACTCCACATGAGAATCATGGGGGTGTAACAAGGAAGAGGATATGGAATGAGCAGCAACAAATGAACAAGTTAGAGACCTACTCAAGCTAAGATGTTCTTTCCTTCTCTCTTAAAAAAGATCATAGGGTCATCAAGCAGTCTGCATTCACTGTCAGGATGAGATACTCACTGGGGTGTGAGAATCAAGAATGTACACTGGCCTGGAGTGTCTGCTGTATGCATTAGCACTGGAAATTCACCAAAGTAGGTTGATTCACATAAACTTTCAAATGCTCAACCATTCTAACTTACTAAAATGGCATTTTGGTTAGTGTAACACAACAGATCAGTTGGAGACTTTGGAAGCAAGTCAGTGACAGCAGAAGAATGTCTATGTAAGAACAGCTTACAAAAGGTATGCTGGTAGGGAGGTAACATACCCAAAACACTGATAACAAAATTGTGTTTGCTGTTTTAAACACACTGTTTTAAATGCTTACTGGGAATTAAACTCTTATTTTGAATGTTGGCCTCCCTCATCTTCCTCGAGCCATGCCTACCAAGGCCACCGATCCTGGCCATCTTTAACGCCCTCTATAACACCCATCATTAAAAGCCGATATATCCTGGGGTTTGGCCTTCAAACAAGTTTTCTTCATCCCTTTCTTCTTCCCCTCTTCTTACTCTTCCTCCTTTCTACCACGGTAACTTTATCACATAAAAAGTTAACATTCTCAAATCAAGATACATTCTATCTCCCTTACACATACAGACCCACCATATTCCTTCAGGCTTTTTAAATACAAATTGTATCACTAATTTCCATACTTCCCATACCAAACTCTCTAGTTTTTACTTTATTTGAGCAAAGAGTGATTTCATCCATACCTCACTGTGTGGCTCTCCTATTCATTCGATCTCTGAGTAGAGCCATGATCTGAGGGATCACTTCACTTCTCTTCCAATCACCCAACTGTAGGACTTCAAGTCTCTTGCAGCTTCTCCTTTACTGTCCGTCTGACACACCTTGTTACCAAGTCTCAAACCACCCTTGGCCCATGGATATCTCCTTTATTTTTCCTAATTTAGCAGCAGTGTTTTCTGTGGGACATTCTCACTGCTACCTGCTGCTGTCCATCTTTTCCTTCCCTTAGATGTTACTGCAGTCCAGGCCCTTATTCTGCCCTCCACTTGGATTTCTGTCTTACCTTCCCACTGTCTTGTCTCTGTAGCAAACTCTCTTCTACATTGCCAAATCAATATTTCTTATCTTTTACAATATTTCTTATAAATTGAGCAGTGGCATGAAACTAGTCACCAAAAGCAGGATAAGACACATAGTCCTTGGAAAAGTAACAATATTCATAACATTCCAAGGGTAAGATAGGTTGAATCAGGATTCAGGCAGGAGATAAAAACTAGTTGCCAAGAGGAACAGTGGATTCTCAATGTAATACATTAGGAATGAACATAACGTGACAGGTAATTCCAGAGCTGATGGAAGGTGAGTGACTCTATGTTCCACTGGGCTTGGGGTAAAGGTGCTGAACCTGTTTACATAGCCTCGCTTTTCATTTAGGCTGGTGAAGACTTGGGCAGTGCTGTGTTGTCAGGGGGGAATTTATGTATATCAAATAATTTGGAACAGTATTTCTCTGCTTGAAAACATTGTATGGCTCTTCACTGTCTTTAATTGCCATGGAAATCCTCACTGTGTACCTTTCTAACCTTCCCTTCAACAGTTCCCCTATATATACCAACTGGTCTACCCAACCTGAAAGCTGCCTACATTTCTCTACTTTATGCTTTCATGGTTTCCCCTCCCTGAAAAGCTCTTGTTTCCTCATCTGTCTGTTTAACGCTGTCATTGAGGTGCTGACTCAGAGCCCTCCTCCTCTCAAGAGCACTCCTGAATCAGGTAGATACACTGAACTGCATCCTACTTGGGACTCTTCTTATATTCCTTGCCTTATTGAAATAAATACTAAGAATCTAACTAAATGCTTACACATAGTTGTTAACATTCAGAAAACGTACACTGTTTTCATTCGGTGCTCTATCTTATCCTATGGACATTTTCTACTCATCTAGTTCCTTCTATAAAATCAGAAGCTTTTCTTTTTCAGACAGTAGGCATGAATTAACTCATTAATCTTTTATGAGGCCTACTTTAGTGCCTTGTCCAAAGAACTCCTTAATCAAGAATTATCTAATTTTTCAAATTATCTCATTATATAATTAAATTGTATAGTTCAATACTTGAGCATTGCTACTAGTCTTGTTGGGACACTTCCTCCTGAATGCAGATGAATTGCTATTAATGCTTGCATTCAAATCTTAATGCCCCAAGGTTCCACCTGCTGAAGGTTTTGATCTTTTACAGAGTTCTCTCATCCTAACACTTCTATGCGTCTCCATGTGCAGATATGAGCCCAGAAATCTCTCTGAAGGTCACTGACAGCAACTGCTTCCCAGTAGGATCACAAGCTCCAGACCTTCAGTCCTAAAGGGCCAGTCAAGGCTGGAATTTTGTTTGCAGCCGTA
Source organism: Chinchilla lanigera (assembly GCF_000276665.1). Taxonomy (NCBI): domain Eukaryota; kingdom Metazoa; phylum Chordata; class Mammalia; order Rodentia; family Chinchillidae; genus Chinchilla; species Chinchilla lanigera. The sequence continues at coordinate 34,577,147 of NW_004955409.1, forward strand.
TGGCTGCCATTGCTATAAGTGAGAGATTAGAAATCCTCATCATTACTTTTCAAAGTGAGAAGAAAAATATCTTTTTCTGCATTACACTTAATTGATGAGAATGGAGGTAAAGGTGAGAGTGTACACTTTTGGGGGAATCACAAAACTACAAAAACTTTTAGTCACCATCACAGTTGGTAAAATCTTAACTCTGCAGCCTAGGCGACAAAGTTAGTTTGACAGAACTGCATTTATCTAGCTGTTTGTCACTTTAAAGTTCCTGAGCTCATTTGACATAAAGAAGGACTACTTGATCAAGCTACCTACTAAACCACTGTAACATAGGTCTCTACTCACTCACCTGGGCAATGATGATATAGTTAGACCTGTGTGATTACTTTTGTATGCATTTAGAAAATGTCCCTAGCAAAGATGAATGAATGCAGTTTATTTTTTTCAATTAATATATGTGTAGAAAACAAGTTATCCTAACTATATCCCCATGTCTCACTTATTACCATGTGGCTAGATTGGATGAGTCCTGGTGCCAACCACTTACCTATTCTAGAATCAATAATGTTATTTTCCCTGTGGTCTGGTTTGTCTGGCTTACAATTTCAGTCTTCTTTTATCATAGAATCTCTCTTCAGGGTCCTATCTTTTTTCCAGAAAAGGCCTCCATTACAATTACTGCAGTCCATTTCATAGGTAAGTATACTCTTGAATGTCACAAGTGGTCAGGTCTAAGTCTTTTATTTTATCACTTGAGCTCCTCCATTCTGATATAAATGAGAGAATGCAAAGGACATGGGATGGAGGGAGTGGCATATGAGCGCTTTATCCAGAACCTCTAACACATTAGTAGTCATTGTGCATAATACATGATTTAAAAGCCTCTTAAATTCCCTAGAGAAAATAAGAAACTTGAAAATTTGTCATTACCATGCTTAGCTATTGAACAGAATTCCAGGTAATACATGTGTGTGAATGAACCAGTTGCGAATGAGGAAGGAACTATCAACAATTTTAGCAGTAACAGTGAAAGACACACAGAGAAGGCTGGCAGTTGTATTCCTTCCCAACAACCAGATTGGAAACTCTCATTCCACAGCCAGGGATGTAAAATTCTCAAGGGTTCCCACTCAGTGAAAATGTCTGAAGCAAAGACACAGAGAAACAGAGCCCATAAAGAAGAGCACACTCAGTCCATAATAATTAGTGCAGCTATGACACAGGTTAGAATTAGCAGGAGACATTAACATGGCTATTTTAACTCTATTTTATCTTTGAAAAGTCAAGTTGAGGTATGAAAGGTATGAACAATAAAATATAGATAGGAAGTAGTGGGGTAACTATAGTCTGTAATAGTTTATGACATATTCAAAATTATTAGAAGAGATTGAATTTTCCCAACACATAGAAATGACCTGTTTGAACAAAGGGGCATGCTGAATATCCCAATTTGATCATTATGTGTTGTATATAATTATGTGTGAACTAGAAACTTTTTAAAATCCTAATCATACTTTTGCAGCTTAAAGCTTTATCAAGTGAGATGAAAATTACTCAGAATGAAATTAATCGAAGATTAGATTTTGAAGAAGACAATACTGACTGTATGGTATGTATCCCAATAAAACATTTAAAGTGAAAAACAGGTTTAAAACTTTTAAATGAACAGTGAGGTCAGGAAAACTTCTAGTGGCCTCATGTGAGACCTTAGAATTGCCAAAAGGTACAGGGAGGATGAATGGCTCAAACTTTTCAAAATTTGAAGAAATTTATGAACCCATAGATCCAAGAAGCCCAATAAATCAGAAGGACAAGAAACATGAAGCAAATGACACCAAGTACATTACAAACAACTTGCTTAAGACCAGTGCTTAATAGGAAAGCATCCCAGTATGGGGAAGGGTGAGACACTCCATGAAGAAAAACATAGGTACAGAAGATGATGACAGCAGATTTCTTGTTGAAAGCAACACAGTTAAGGAGTCAGGAGGCCCATGTCTTTAACTGAAATTAGAACAGATATGAAAGCTATCAACTTTGAATTCTATACCTGGAAAAACATGTCTTCTAAAAAAAAACAATAAAACATTCCCCAGAAATACAAAAACTGAAGGAATTTATCACCAGCAGACTTACACTATAAAAAGTCCTAAAAGACAGTGCTGTGATGATTGCCCATAGTCCTAGCCACTCATGAAGCTGAGGCAGGAGGATCAGCTTGGGAAACTTTGGATGACCCACCCCATCTCAAAATAAAAAATAATGAGAGTTGGAGATATAGCTCAGTAGTAGAATCCATGCTTAATCTACATGAAGACTTGGATTTAGGCCCCAGTACATAAAGTACAAAAGGGAGGAATGGAGGAAGGGAGGAAGGGAGGAAGGGAGGAAGGGAAGAAGGGAGGAAGGGAAGAAGGGAGGAAGGGAAGAAGGGAGGAAGGGAGGAAGGGAGGAAGGGAGGAAGGGA
>NW_004955409.1:34579704-34711585 GCF_000276665.1 Chinchilla lanigera
GAAGGGAGGAAGGGAGGAAGGGAGGAAGGGAGGAAGGGAAGAAGGGAGGAAGGGAAGAAGGGAGGAAGGAAGGGACTAAGCCCAGTGACTTATACCTCTAATCCCAGCACAGAGGGAGGGTGTGGCTAGAAGATCACAAATTCCTGCAACTTAATGAGATCCTGTCTCAAAATAAAAATTTTTTAAAAAGCTGGAGATGGAGTTCAATGGTAGAGTAACCATGAGTTCAAACCCATGCACTGAGAAAAAAAATAAAAGAAGTCATCAGGCAAAAGGGAAAATGATGACAAATAAATGAATAAAAAACAATTGGAACAAAATATTTTTAAATAGCAAAAATGATAGGTTTAATCCTAGCCATGGTATTATGATAATATTTATTGTTCTTATCTAAATATACTAGTGAAATGCAGAGATTCTCATCTTTGACTTGAAAAGAACAAAAGATAACCTAGCTTTTTTTGTACCAGGAATCAAACTCAGGACCTTGTACTTTCCATGCAGGTGCTGTGCCGCTGTGCTATAAAAAATTAGGCCCCCAAAATTCAAAGATGCAATCCAAAAAAGAGCATCTGAGATGAATACACACTTCTCAGTTGGAGAAACATAAACATCAAATAAACATATTTTAAAAATATTCAAAATCATTGATCATTTGAGAGATGGAATTAAAACAACCATGGGATTCCATCTCACTCAGAAAGAATCACTACCATCAATAAATCAGCTGATAACAAGCACTGGCAGGACTGCAGGGGAAGAAGGAACCCTTCTCCACAGTTAGTGGCAAGGTAGGCTGCTACGACCACTGTGGAAATTAGTGTGGAGATTCCTCAGAAAACTAGGATTAGAGGCCCCATTTTAGCCAGCTATTCCTCTTCTGGGCATCTTCCCAGAAGAGTTAAAAACATCATACCACAGCAGTGTACGTGCACTCATGTTTATAGCAGCATAATTTGTAATAGCTAAATCTTGGAAATAACCCAAAAGACCATCAACTGAGGAATAGATAAAAAAGATTTTTTTGTAAAATGGAATACTACTTAGCCATAAAAAATATAAACTTGAGACTTTTATAGGTAAATGGATGCAACTAGAGTGAAATAAATCAGACCCACATGTATAAACATTGTATTCTCTCAGTGTGAGAAACTGAAAGAGTAAATAAAAAACTTACAATAGATATTATGAATAGGGAATAAACTATTCAAAAGAAAAGAAAAACCATGAAGGGAGAAGGGGGAAATAAAGGAAGGGGAAAGAAATTATATATATATATATATATATATATATATATATACACACACACACACACAAAATATTTAAGATAGTTATACAGCTAGTTTCTCTTAGTTCACTGAAAAAGAAAGTTTTGTGCTAATACTGTTTTAGACAATGTTTCACACTTATATTTTGTACTCTGAACAACTACTATGAATATAAAAATACACAGTGTATTAATTATTGTTACTCTCCTACTAGCCTATTTTTAAACTCTATTTTTGTTATTTTTACTTTTTTCATTTAAAATTAAAAAGTAAAATGAAATGAGAGAACAAAAGGAAAAAAGACCAAACTAGGGTAAGATGATGTCTCATTGTAATTTTGATGGCTGACCATGTTGACCATTTTTTCATACTTTGAGGCCATTTATATTCTTATTTTGAAAAATAACTATTTCATTCGTTCATCCATTTTAAACTGGAATACTTGGTTTGTGTTATATTTTTTGAGTTTCTTATGTATTCTGGATATTCATTTTTAGTATATGTGCTGCCGGAGCAAGCACTGGATATTCATTTTTGTCAGGTGACCTGTTTACAAATATCTTCTCCCAATCTGAAGGTTCTTCTTCACCCCGGTTCCCTTTGGGTAGAGAGCATGTACTCTGTCATATGCGGAAATCAAAGTCAGTCTGAGTGCAGAATAGTGATTGTTAGAGGCTCGGAATGGGATGAGGGAGAGGCAAGAGGGGTTAGATAAGGGTTAGCAGAGCAATGCCCCATGGAACAATAAGTTCTAGTCTTCGCCCACATCATTGGATGACTAAAGTCTGCAGTAACCTATTACATATGTCATGAAGCTCTAGGAGAGAGGGAAATGAAGGCTTCTAACATGAAAGAAGTAACAGGAGAGGGGATCATTAATTAATTTGATTAGGACATGTGTTGAAATATTGCATTCTAACATGTTAATATATACTATAATATATACTATATACATATACTGTAATCAAAATCTTATAAAAATGAAAGACCTAAATCTATACTGTCCAAAATAATTGTATGGAAAATATAAGGAGAAAAATATGGTTTAAAAAGGAAACATAAAAACATATTCTATATAAACCCTAACTAAAAAAGGTGGCAACGGTTATATTGATACCAGACTAATTGGAATTCAGGACAAGAAATATAAAAAATGAATAAGGACATTTCCTGATGAAAGAAGAATTGGTTTACTATACCTAAGACTTGTAAATGTGCATTTAACCAATAATAAAACTGAAAAGACCAAAAGTTCTCACAAGTCTATTTATTTTCTAAAGGGATTTGTTTGAAGTACTTGCCTCACACGAGGGCAGGAGCTAGCAGGTGTGAGACTTGTTGAGCAGGTAGCAGTTTACAAGTGAACTTCATAAAGTTTTTCTTTTTGTAATGGGGACCGAACCCAGGGCCTTCACAATAGGTTACATCCTCTGCCATTTTTATTACTATTTAAGACAACTCTTGTTGAGTTGCCCAGAGTTGAACTTGTCATCCTCCTATCCCAGCCTCCCAGAGTGCCGGGACTACAGGTGTTTGCCACCATGTCCAGCTATAAGAGAAAGGTTTCAAGTAAAAAAATGTGCTATGCTTCACTTAGAAATATGTTACAAGGGTAAAATGTTGTCAAAGACCATCTCAGTGTTCACTCTGAAAAGAGAATACATTTTACTGTACAAAAATGATGTCATAGTAGTGTTACTTCATGAATTTAGATGTACTTATTATAAAAAGTAAAATTATAAGAGTATATATAAAAAACTTATTTACCCCACTCCACCTAAAATTCCATCCCCTGAACTAAACAGTAGTTAAAATATTAAACCTGCTGACTTGCCAGAGCTGCTCTCACTGTGCTCTTTGCCGGCCTTCTCCACGTCCCTCAATTGCAGCTGGCCCTGCTGACTTCTCAGCAGCTGTGCTCTTCAGGATTCAGTCTTAAATTCTTTTCTTATTGTGCACTATACATTCCTATTGATCGATCTTGTATTTATTTCTTACTCCTACACATTTTCCAAATCTAGTATCATTGACAAGTGTCTTTTCCTGAATTCTAAGGAGTGGAGCTCCCTGGATGTTCCACAGGGAACCCAATGGCCTGCCTTCCTGTAGAACTATGCTATCATTCATTTAGGCCCCTTACAGGGAGAAGGAAGTCAATCCAGAATATGGCGGATAAAGAGCAATAATTACCCTTTAGTTTTAAGCAGAAAGAATATAACGAATTGGACAAAAGCGAAGCCTGCATTCATTACATGCCACAACCTCCTTCTAGTAAATGTTCCATTGACCCAAAAGAAAACTCTCTAGTTTCACTTGAAGCATGCCTCCCATACAACGTACGGAGAAGGTGATGAAAGGGAACTTCCTGAGCTTCTAGGTTCAACGTGCACTCCCATTCATCCAGGAGGGTTTTTTCTAATCACATCATTACTTAAGTAGTGGCTGATTTGAGTTCCTGGCTTCAGTCTTCAGATACTAAGCCTGGACTTTTCTTCTGTATTCCTGAGAAATACTAAGCAGGGTACTGATGACTGAGAAATGAATAGAGATATTCCCTATTTAATGGCCTATCTGTTTAACACCATTTAGATATATGACCAATGCATGTGGTTTGCACCTCACGACTCACCATTCAGACTTACAACCTGTCATTTTTTTGTACAGTCCTGTGCATCTTGTTTATAGAGCCTCATTGTTGTTATTCATCCAGTACTGTAATTTTTGCTGATTGTACTGTATAGTACAGTACTGAAGTTTTATGTCCTTTTATATATTATAGAACTACATGGAAGAGTTATGCAAATAAAAGCAAAGTCATCAAGTTGGAGTTACCTTTGACCAGTTCTTTGTCCTGAAACTGTAATGTACAGAATACAATTCCACGTTTAGTGACCAATTCAATTAATGAGCTAGTTACAAGACCAGAACTCGGTTGTTAAAGGAGGAGTGACAATGAAACCACTAGTGACAAGATTCTGATAGCAGAGCACATCGTACCTTCGCTCTCGTGCTTCTCTGAACTTCTTTTGCAGGTCTGTGCTCCAGCATTGGCCTCCTACACTTCTCAGCCTATAGCACACTCACTATCCCGTGCCTACACACCAAGAAAAATTCCCAGCGATGTTTTCAAGTCTCAGACAAGGCATTCTCTCTTCTTAGTGAAGATTTTTGAAATCACTTCCCACTCTATGGACTCCTAATATAACTCATTTTATATCCTTTGAAGCTTAATCGATATTATCATATGCTATGTAACCCATAAAATATCTTTGCTTGATTTGATTGAATGTCATGTGTGTTACATGGCTCTTATTCCAAGGCCCAGCACAGGATTTCTCACCCTTGGCACCCCTGATCTTTTGGATGAGATAATTCTTCACTGTGAGGGGCTTGACTTCGCATTGTTGCATGTTTCATATATTCCTGCTCTCTACTATGAAGAGGACTCCTCACAGTGATCAAAATTGACTAATGTCTCTCTGGGCATAGATCACCCTGCTTGAAAACTATTGACCTAATCCTTATCTGGGTACATATAAGCAAACAAAATTAACAATGTTGAGAGTAATATTAATAATTAATGTTATGAACAATAATGAATAAGAATTGTTTCTTAGGTATGGCAAGGAATGGTATAAAATAGAAGTTAGCATATTATCGTACCATTACCCCTGAGAAAAAAAGCACTGCAATTGGAATGCAGTGGGTAAATACCAAAAAGCTATAGTCTTTTGACCCATGGTAATAAAGGGGAGGCTCCAGGTGGAACACAGAAATATGGATGTGCCCTCTCATCTGTTCTCTTTATCATAAAAGTCCATAGTGGTGAGTGGTAGAGTCGTGGTTTGAACCTTGGTCTTGGTGCTTAATGAAGAAGATTGTGTGGATTCCACATGAACATGATCGGAACTGGTTCTACATTTTGTGGAACCCTATACAAAATGTGGCAGGAAGGTGCACTAAAGTTTTCCCCTAACATAAAAATAGATCTCACTGGCTCATAAACGTGAACAATGGCTTGGTGTTTCCCCAATATGGATTGCTGCCTTCTTGAGTCTTGAGAAGGAATAATGAATACTCCATTGTAAAGGAATAGAAATGAGAAGGAATCTCCTGTCTTCTCATCTATGGATTTTGTCACAAATATTTGAAAGACGTGTAGAAACAACCACAGAAAGGTTTATATTTAAGTAGCTAGAGTTTTTAGAGCAGGTTAAATGTATTTTTGCACTGAAATAAAGAACATGTGAGCATCATAATGGAAATGCAGAGATCATAAATAGCAAAGCTAATGCCAACACAGCAGCAATACAAAGGATCAGCAAAGAGGCATGACGGAGTGTTAAAAATAAAATAGGTTCTGAAGAGATACACTGAATATAAGAATTTTTGGTTTTCTTTTTTTAAAGCCAGTGTAACAAATGATGGTAATAGTAACTCGGCAAGCTGCTCAAAAGGTAGATATCTTTAAAAATGATTCTCTCTTCTCTAGCAAAAATAATATTAAAATGAAATTGGGATATTTATTTCCCTTTTTAACACAGCAGGGATCACTTATAGCAAATAAGCCTAACTGTGCTCCAATGCAGAGAGCACTGATGCTGTTAGGAATTGACCCTTGTCATTATCCATACAAAATGTGCTCAATGCTCAGGCCAGACCAACCTCTCTACCTGGACTTATGCCCGTGAAAGGCTGTTTATCTTTCCCCATAACATCTTAAAAGATGTTATAAAATGAAAGGAAGTTCCCCAGCAATTCTCTCTCACCTTAATCTATGCTGACTCTCATTGCAAGAAAAAGAGGAATACGGTAAATAGAAAATGCAGCATAGTGCTTAGGTGCCTGGTAAGGAAGAACTCACCAATTAGACAATTATTTTTATTCAGCACCTCCACTGTACCAGGCATTTTTAATACGTTCTGTGAAAATTAAAAATGCAGGATCTGAATGAGTATTTTTTCCTGCATTTGCAAATTATTAAAGCAGACAACAAACCCAATAAGTAATTGTGCGTTTACAAAGCAGGATGCTTAGATCAGAAGGTAGAGGCAAAGGAACTCTCTGAATCTTCAGTGGGCTCCATCAAGGAAGGCTTTCCAGAAGAATGTTTAATTGTTAAAGGCCATACAACAGACACTTAAAGCAGAAGAGACCCTTATCAACCTGAGAGAAAATTAGGTTTAACAGTACTTGAAATCAGAGGGGTGAATTCAAGGGCATTAATATGGCTACATTTAAGGCCTTGAGCAAGAAGACTGATCTCTCTGAGACTCATTTTTCTCTCTTATAACATGTTGCAACATGAACTCATTTTCATAGATTGGTGGTAAAGTTTAGGTGAGATAATTTGCCCCGTGTGATAAGCAATGCAGTTGTTATTACAATTGCTGCAAAGGTTTCCAGAACAATGAATTTAAGATTATTGTGCAACAGAAAATGCAGCAAGTTAATCAAATGTACTTTTTGTCTACATTAGTATTAGGGATAAGCTGGTTTTCTTCTTTCTTCATTTCTGTATTTTCTACATTTTCTACAATGAGCATATATTAATTTATAATCAGTAAAACATCACCATTCAAAACAGATTTTAAATTTAAATGTATTGACTGAATTTGGCAGGATAATAAATGCTAATGCAACTCACATAATCAAGTGACTTTTGAATGTACAAATCCTTGATTATATTGAATATTTAAAATGTGCCAGACATGTCCTGGATCACATACAGAAATAGAAAAGCATGTTCCCGGTCTTCAGGGAGATTAGTCTTGTCAATAAGTGTTTCCTTCCCTCTATGTACCAAAGAAGTCCTACTTAGGTTGCTATCTAGGTAAATTTACATGAAGAAGATTCCCCAACAAGCCAGTGCATCAAGTTTCAACATTAGATAATATGAGTGCAAATCTTGATTGATGTGCAGTAAATACTTATTGATTGGCTCTATTCTGGGCATTTTCTCAACGTAGGGAATTCTGTGATGTTTGTTCAAGTAATGAATGCATAGCCTTGGATCTGGTTTTCCAGTATGCTGTACCTGCTTCCCTAAGCTTCCAATCAGAAATGTTAATAACAACATATAGAAGATCCAGTATAAAGCTAGAACACAGTACTTTCTGGGTTGAATTTTTTCACTAGTGTTTGGACATATTTTGAAATCTCCCATCTTCAAAACAACAACACAATGACAATAGCATTTCCTTGATTCTACATCCCTTCCAGTTACCAACTAATTTTTTCTCCTACTATTTGTTGGCTCACTATGGTAAGAATTGCCCACACTCACGGTCTGTAATTCCTCTCTTTGCATTTTCTTTTGAAACCATTCCAAACAGGCTTTGATCCAGAAACTTCTTTTGTAGCAGGGACTCAGATAGCAAATACTACACTTTTGTGCAAATGCAAAAATAGTGTTCCTCTGGATTGATAAAATTAAAAAGCTGTGCTTTCCAAATAGCTACAGCAGCATAACTTACAAATTACCTTTAAAAACAGCTGTGCTCTCTGAGCAGTTACAGCAAAGTGCGGGAAGTATTTCACCACCACTCACCCACTCAGATGGGCACCTTTTTAAAAGGGTAACTCTTCTTCCTCCTGTTCGACAGTGGCCTCAGACAAAGTAAAGGTAATGGTCACTTTGCAGTCTGTATCAGGAAGGCAACACCAGCTTTATTACTGACTCTTCTTTGAAGGCCTGACTTTGCAACACACTCCCTTTGTGTTCCCCTTTTGTTTCCCATACCTCTTAAAGCTAAAGAGTCTTCATCATTTAGCTTTGGGTATGTAATATTTTCTCTTATTTTATGTAGATTTCTTAAAACATCATCTAATTATATGGCTTTTTAATCAGTCATGTATTAACTAGTACCTGAATACATATATCCAGTCAGGATCCCTCCCATGGATTCAACTCTAGTGTCCAACTGTCTTCGAATGTCCACATGTGATCTTCTTTTGGATGTCTGGGGTATCTCAGATTACCAAGCCCAAGGCTGAGCTCCTACTCTTTTTCCACCTGCAATATGGTCTTTCCATTGTCTGATTATTATTCACTGTTTATCTGCAAATAGGAGACTCAGAAAGAAGAGAAGGTGGAAGGTACCATTTTCTATGGTGCATCAGTGACAGGGCAGAAGACAAGAGCTGGGAAGGTAAAGGCATAGCAACTCTCATTTGCCAAACTCACCAAATTATTATTTTTTATTTTCCAAATAACAAAGCAAGCTCAGGTCATATATAAATATCCCTGAAGAGAAGCATGAGGTAAGTTGCATAAGTCAGAGAGATTGAGTGAGACTAAATTAAAAAGTACATGAGGAATTTATGCATATGGAACTATCCTAAGGTTCATTGCTGACACCAGCATCCTATTCTGCAGCCTTTTACTGCTATGTGTAGTCCTTTGACCAATCCAGCCGATGCCATGTGAGCTGAACCTTGCAAACCCTGGGTCATTCACCTTGACAAGGTAGTCACACACACAGTCTCGTTTTAGAAGACAGAGTCAGACAGTTCTGAAAGGGTTATGGGGGCTGGGGATTTAGCTCAGCATCACAGCGCCTGCCTAGCAAGCTCAAGGTCATGAGTTTGATTCCCGGTACCAGAAAAAAAAAATAAAAAAATAAAAAAAAAGAGGATTATGAAGATTCTGAATAGAAGACATCAGGACACAGAGTAACATAATCCAGCTGTAGCCTTTACATAACTAGCAAGTATACTTGGGTGTCAAAGTCAGTGGCGTGTGGATGTTGGGGGCTGTTTTGTTTTGTTTTGTTTTGAGTACACGGGATAGAACCCAGGTCTGCACAGTGAACTACATCTCCAGACCTTTCTTTTTCTTTCTTTTTCTTTTTTTTTTTTTTTTTTTGGACAGGATCTTACCAAGTTGTTAAGTTGCTGAGGCTGGACTTGAACTTTAAGTACTGCTGCTCAATCTTTCATGAGAAAGTTTTACATAATTAAACTTGTACCAGCTAAACTCTGACTAATATAGTCATCAGATAAATGTTGGTGTAAGCCAGAGTACAACAAGAATGCTATAAATTGCGAATTGCAGGAAAGACTGTGTAGTATAAGACTGAAAAATCATTATGAGCTGTGATGGTACTCCATGATGAAACACGTTAATGTGATGCAATGGTCTGTTATGATAAAATAAACATGAAAAGAAATGGAAATACATACATGAATGTGTAGTATAATAGACTGTGACAAAAGGAGGCCTCCATGGAGGCAACATACTAAAGGGAAGGTCTGAGTATGCAAGGTAATCCTGTATTTGTTCTTATATGTGTCCGGGTCATGGGGTGTCCACCACTGACTTCCTGATTCTTCCTCACACATGTGGGTCATTGGTAGCATTCATACCATAACATGATCTAGACCCTGCAATAGGTGGAGCCTAGCTTTCTTCTAGTCTTTTGGATTTCTTATTCCTTTTCTGTGGCTCTTACCCTACAGGAACACCAAAATTTTGGAATGTTCAGCATTGCAAGCATAAATGTAGCAAATGAAAAGTGTTATGTCAGACAGTTATTCTGCCTGGTGACAACAGTCCTACATCTCTATTCTTTTTTGTACACCATAACATGTTTTATGTTCTACACCTCAGAGCAAACCTCTGTTAGAATCACAAGCAACATTGCTGAGTTCCAGCTGCTTTTCTAGGTCTTCAGTCATCTACCGCTTTGCCAAACATATTTTATTCCTCTTTTTGCTGCCTTTGTAAATTCTTAGTTTAATTCTTTTTCATCAGTATGTATACATACTAGTTTTGGGCTTCCCCAGAGTCTATTAAAAATGATATAAGTTTTATTGCTGTTCTGCAAAGATAATGTAACTTTCTTTATCTCTCTGATTTTAATAATGCCTATATGTCTTTTCTTTTAAACATTTTGGTTATGACACACTTAGCAGTTTTCTTTGATATCCTGGTGTGACATTCACTATGCTTCTTGCATCTGTGGCTTGATGTCTTTCATCTATTTTGGAAAATTCTTAGCCATAACTTTTGTTTTAAAGAGAGGAAAAAAATGATAAAAATGATACAGAATTTTAAAACAAGATGATAGTAAATTAACAATTGTTATATTACATATTGTTATCTTCAAAGTAGTTGCGCAGATTACCAAATACAGGCATGCAAAACTGATCAAACAATGTAAGCACTGTTCCTTGCAATGAACTACAACTTTTTAAATATTGCTTCTGTCTCATCCTCTCTGTCATCTGTTACTGATACTATATGACACATTTATGAAGCTATTTATTTGTATTTCTCATATCCTTTTAGCTTTCTTTGTTGTTCTTTTTATTTGTTCTGTCTCTGTGCTTCAGCTAGGGGCTTTACTGACCAATTCTTTTTTTTTTTTTTTAAGAGAAAAATTAAAAAAGAACAATAGCAAAATACCGACAACGTAGACAAAAACAAAACAAAGCAAAAACAATAAAAATGATAGAGTTTCAACAAAAACTGTTAATTCCTATCATTTTGTTCTGAAGCCCTGACAAATTCTTGAATTATATAATTATGGCTTTTGCTTCATTCAGCTGATGTTTAAATTAAGTTAAAATATTAAACATGCTGTTGTTGAACATGCATTATTTTTCCAGTTCTTAATTATTTAATAGAGACTTTCTATGCTTTGTTTAAGTTTCATTTCACATCTTATTAACCTCTTTATAGTAGTTACGTTATAGTCTTTGTCAACTAAATATCTGAACATGTATCTAGGATCTCTGTTAATGACTATTTTTCCTCAGTTACTGAGCACATTCTGCCCTCTGCACATGGTTTTCAATCTTAATTATTTACTAGGTACCATATATAAGATAACTTAAATCTAAAACAAATAATGCTTTCTCCAAGAGCAGTTTACCCTTTGTTGTGTTGGGAAGATGAACTGAGGGGCAGATCATAAAAAATTATCAAGAATTAAGTTTAGTCAAAGCTAGACTTTTTAAAATTTAGTAAAAACCACTCAAACTCTGCTATCAAGTGTCTCAGGAGATTTTTCACATTTGCTGCATGTTCCTCCGTCTTGTGGAACTTTTCTTCCAAAGCATCACAACATGGTGAAACATTTAGCCTCTATCTGTAGACGACACCCCTAAGACCACCACAGTATCCTATCTCTCAGAACACATCCTGTGGTAAAAACATGTCACGAGTATGGGTTCCCTCTAGTTTACAGTTTCTCACATCAGTCACATGGCCATCAAAACTTCTGGTCATCTGTATTTCTGATTGAATCCACTCCCAATTTCAAGCATACCCTAAGCTATACCTAGGCATGGCAAATGCCTCCAAGGACAAAAGCATCTAGCGAACTAAACTCACCAGGAAATATTTCTCCATATCTAGATTTTCCGTTCACTTCTATAACTTTCATCCTGATGCTCTCTCTTACATGTAAGAATATAAATTTTATGAACACTATGGTTTTTCTTTCTCTACTTCTTATAATAGAAATTATAGCTTGCCATTACCTATAACATTGAAACTAGAATTAGAAGTTAAATTTTTGTATTTAAACTCTACTTGGTTACATCTATGCATAGGATTTTATTATTGTTAAGCTTCAAGTTCACTGATCAGACTTTCAAATATTAATTTTCTTATTGAAAATATTAGAAATAATCATCAGTTTTGGTTCACCTAATACTTTTTGATTACTATATCATTTACATATTTAATCAATCAATTAACTAGGACTAATTTATTCTAACTAGGACTAATTACAAATATTTCTAGTGAAATATCAGAAAATGTGACTGAATTGATGACTGTATTGATTAATGTTTTGTAAGCAAACCTTCAACCAGATGCTAGATCATTTTTCATCATTTTATTCAAGTAATTCTGCCACATACAAGACTGATTGCCCATACAGATGAAAGGTACTCTAAAATAGATGAATTATATAGGCTTATTTAATTTCCCTGAAATTAAGCATCTTAACTGGTAGCAGTTGTTTAGAAGTTGATAATTTGCATGTTAAAATTTTAACTGAATAGTTATAATAGTAGTTTGCAAATGATAACATGTTATTCAGAAATATAAAATTATTCAAACTAAGTAGATGAGGCATCAATCTTAAATTTGAAAGAATAAGTTCTGAAGAAAATAAAGGTATCAAAGATGAGCTATAAAAGAAACTATAACAAAAGATATCAATACATAAAAGGAAAATGTACTAGAAGTGGTATTTGTAAGATCATGGTAAGAATAGAGGCAGAATTCTTCTACATAAATACATTCCCTTTAGTTCTAACAAGTCAAATACCAATTTTTAATTAAATACCTTTTCCTACAACTGGACACATCATTTGTCAAGTCACAATCAGAATTTTGAAAAAGAAAAATTTGGTGAAATAAATATATTACAGACTTTCCTTTATAAATGGTAATTATTATTCAGGGGAACTATTTTTTATACATATCTGGAGGTACAGAAATACACATACACACACCTACACACAAAAAAGATTTGTGGTGGGATAGAAAATATATTCCTTCCAGTAAAAAAAAAATCAGAGCATGTCACAATGTTCATGGGCAAAGTGTAAGAATCTATTCACAGCAAGGAAAAGCATGGTACCTGGTACTGCGTCTACCCACTGAAGCAGATCAGATGCAAGTTGGGAGAATTAATTCACTGCATCTGGGTAGGCAACCTCTGCACTTTCTAGTCCACTTGCTGATGACTGTGCACACATAGAGTCCCATCCGTGGCCACAAGGACAGACATATGCTCTGCTCTCTCTGCATCCTAACTGGTCTCTGCGAGAGTCGGATTTCTCACATCAGCCAGTTCGGACATGGCCCCCATTAGCGTGTGCTTTTGGATCTTTTTAAGACTCTGACTTTAAATCTAAAATCCATTTTTAATTTGGTTCCTTTGAATCTGACAGCATGAATTGTTATGGCTTGTACCTACATGGCTTTGTTTCTTTTTTGATCCAAGTTGGATTTATTGATTGGTTCTAGATCAATTCCTCAGTTTAGATCCAAGTCTCTTCAGAAGGCGCTATTTATCACACTCTTTCCATTGATCCACAGAGAATATGTGTGGGTAAAATCCTACCCTCATCCACTCCTGATATTTTCTCCTTTGTAGAGATGTCAGCACGTATAATTTCTAAGATTGTGACTAACTGCATTCATAGTACAGGCAACAAAAGAGGTTTAGACGAAGACTGCAGAAGCCCAATTTCCTATTAAATAGATGTAATTTAAAAACGTATATGCCAGCAGCTAGAGCAGAGTGACAAAGACAAAGCCAGGCAGGCAATATTTGTGCATGAACACATGATTGAAGAGTGACAGAAGAGATGGAATACATCCACTTCTGGTATCTAATCAGACTGTGGAACAAAGCAGAATCTTAGAATGGTACACACAGTCATGTGAGGATACAGGTGGTAGGACTTGGGTTTAGTTTTGACAAGTGATTTTCTTATAATTGTGAATCCTCTTTAATTAATTAAGTAAGTAAGTAAGTAATTTGGTCCTGGGAATTGAACCAGACAATGCTGAGCTACATCCCTAGCTCTTTCATTATGTTATTTTGAGATAGTGTCTTACTATCTTGCCTAGGCTGACTTTGGCCTTGTGATCTTCCTGTCTCAGCTTTCCAAGTAGCTAGTGCTAGAGGCATGTACCAGCTTGCCTGGCATCAGCACAGGTCTTTCAAGGAAAGGTCTGTGACTAAAGAAAGTCTAAAAGTTATCAAAAGCAAGTTGAACAAGAGCCAAGTAGCTATCATTTGAATTAGAATTATAGCTCAAACAGGAAGCATGCCTTCATAACAAACCTTAAAAAATAGTAGGTCAGAACTCCCTTACCTCTGCTCTGCCTAGAGCCCAGATTATACCAGGAACAAGTATCTTCATAGACCATGAACAGTACAACTGAAAGGCCAAATGATGTTATTATTGAGCTAGTACTGTAAGCGGCTGCGGAGAGAGAGAGATGGGATTGGTACAGAAGAGGGCAATAACCTAAAAGCAAAAGGCACAGAGAGACACCTTTTTTCTGAAGCAAATTACTAAGAAGTTGCATAGGTAGGAGAAAGAAATTTGAGTGTTACTTCAAGGCTGTGAGGTGAAGGACAAAAAGTTTGTTAAAGCCACCAGTCTCCACAATTGCTCGAAGAGCAAGCAAGTCTGATGAACACAGACACTGGATCCAATATCACCTGCTTTATTGTGTTAAACACACCACTTAGCTGCTGTGATCATGCCGTGAATGCAAATGGAGGCTGGGAACTGAACTAATTAATAAGTCAAAGATCAATACAGATTAAGGTGAGAGGCAGCCTGTGCAAACTGGAGGCTGATAGCTTAAGAGAACAGAAAGAACAGAGGCTGACATCTCACAGGAGAGTGGCGTTCGACCTTCATCCTGTGGATTCCCCCAGGGGCCCTGCACTAACATGAAGAATGCTCAAATCCATACGCATTCCCAGCATTTTCAAAGGAAGAGATAATGCGCTGGCCCGTGTTACTACTGTTCTCAAATATTTGTAGCTTCTATGAGATCAATGAAAGGTAAATAAATTTAAAATGTTTATCAATTTATCAAATTCATAGCGTACTTTTTCAACAGCTATGCATATCAATCTATAACTACTCTCAGATTCTCTTCTACAAAAAAGTTTGATGTTAGAAAATATTCCTTGTAATCACACCGGCTGAGAATGAATGCTTTAGAAGAAAAGTCAAGTGCAACATCACTCAAAAGGGGAACAAGTAGAATCTGGGCTCAGTGGAGGAGGAGGAGAGGCGGTAAAGGCAGCGCGGTGAAGTGGGAGAAACTTGAGCTTTGTTGTTAATTCAGCTCCTTTCTACTTTAGCTGTGAGAATCCTGGGCAAATTACTTTTCTATAGCTCCTTTTTCAATCAACAAAAGCGACAACTTTGAAGGATTCATGAGAATGTACGAAAGGATGTTAGTCCTGGGCTTGTCACTTGCTTTGCGAAGAATGTGGGTAGAAGTTACAATGTGCTCAGTTCAAGTCAAGGTTTCTGTTTCCCTGTGAGCCTCCAGGAGAAGAGCAGGCCCTGATTGCTGCTGTTCCAGAAATAAGCTGAAGATGTATGAAGCAAGATTATAAACCAACCTGAAACCTGGATCTAAGTCAGCCACGCAAAAATGAGAAGGAAGTCATCCCCACCAACCTGCAGACATGTGGAAAAAGACACTTATTTCTGTAAGTCGTGAAGTTACAGGGTGCTTGTCATGCATTACTATGGTCATCAAATATGACCAGTACAGAAAGATATACTACAACTTAGTACCTAGGTAGAGAATCCAAACCTATTCTTTTTCGTACATTTTAGCTATACTGAAATCCCCAATCCCCTGTTCTCCCTTCAACCCATCTTCCCCTCCCTATTTACAAAGCTTTGTTTGCATTTTATACTTTTTATAATCTTTTTTCCCCTCCCTTCCATCTCCCCTTCCCCACCCTAGTTCTGCTTTCCTTTTGAACAATTCCTTCCCATTTCACAGTCTCTAATGTGCATTCTGGTGCTTATTTACCCTTTCAGTTTCTCACACCAGGGAGACTATACAATATTTACACATGTGTGTCTGATTTATTTCACTTAGGAGTATGGTCTCAAGTTGCATCCACTTACCTAGAAGTGTCTCAGACTTATCTTCTTTATGGCAGAGTAGTACTCCATTATATAAAAATATACATCTTCCTTATCCATTCCTTGGATGATGGGTATTTGGGTTCTTTCCAAGATTTATCTATTACAAACTGTTCTGCTATAAATATGGGTGTGCATATATCACTGTGGTATGATGTTTTTAATTCTTCCACGAGCATACCTAGAAGAGGAATAGCTGGATGAAATGGACCTCTAACCCTAGTTTTTTGAGTAATTTCCATATTGATTTCCACAGTGGTTGCACCTGTCTATACTCTCACCAATAGTGGAGAAGGGTTCCTTAGATTTTTGAGACAGGGTCTCACTGTGTAGTTCAAACAGGCCCTGGACTCACTATATAACACAAGCTGGCCTTGAACTCATGGTGATCCTCCTGTCTCAGCCTCACAAGAGCTGGGATTACAGGCAAGGGTCATTGTGTTAAGCAATTTAATGCTTTTGAAGCAACAGTTTCATATAAATAATATAAAATAATTATATCTATGTATCTTGTAGTATTTAAATTTATTTCAACTTTCTTCTCTTACTGTGGTCAATATAATGAGTACTAGACTGGTGACAAATTATGAAGAGCAGCATAACTGCAACTAAGATGAGGAGAAAACAATATAAACAATATTATGGAGAAAATAATTACACTATGTAGAAGTAAATGCAAAGTGATTAGCAATGCCAGAATAATACTCTACACCATTAAAGACTAAAAAAGAACTTTCAAAACATTTTTGTGGTATATCACTAAGAGATCTAGCAGAGTCATATTCTGACCAAAACATCCACGTGGGCCAGCAGGCTGCTTGTTCTCTTAGCACCTGTACTGTGGTCTCTGATAAAACTTTTCAGTAGAAGCCTCTCATCCTTTGGCGCAAGGAAAAGTCATGATGGGCCTGTAAAATATTGTTGCTTGAAAACAAAGGTAATTTTAAAATGCCTCTGGTATCACTGAAAACACATATAAATATTTAACAGGGTTTTCACTGGCTAATTATAATGTGAAAGTCAAAAGGAAAATAAAAATTTGGGGTGACTAGAATAGGTTGTGATTGGAAAAAGCCATCAATCTATGATAATACTAAAAATAAAAAGTAGAATGATACATACAGTATGAACTATTTAATTTACATAGATTTAATGAGAGGAGTATTGATTTACATAAGTATTCTGTTTATTCTATTTAATACATTCTATTTATATTGTATAGTAGATATGTATTTATAGAGAATAGATACATATTTCCCCCATCAATCTAAGTAGAAAAAAATGGGGAAAATTTAAAATATGCTAAATAATATAAAAAAAATTTAAAAAGCATGGTTTCTATGAAAAAATTATATAAGTGCTGAGGAATATTTAAAAATAAACAAATGTAAAAGTATGTCAGATTTCTTTGATAGGAAGATTTGTGTCATTGCTATCAGTGGTCTGTAAATATAATTCCAATCATATATAGATTGTTTTGGGTTTTTTGAACCATGCAATCTGAATCTAAAATCCATAAAGGAATTTCTTTTAAAAGATAAACAATAATGTTAGAAGTACATTGCAGGCACATATTAAAACAAACTATAAATTTGTATGTTTAGAAGTGCTAGAAAAGAATGTCAATATTAAAGAAACCTCTTAAATGCTATAGTTGCAAAATTTTGGGAAAAAATTGTTCATAAATTTTATTTCACAAAATGTAATGGCTTAGAATATTACAAAATTTAATTTTAACTATACAAGTTATCTTTAAATAAGTAACACTTTAAAAATTAAACCTGACACACTATAAAACATTAAAAATTTCATAACACTTCTTACTTCTTAAGAAAATCCATTTTTCCTTGAACTTCTGCACTATTTCTTTTTCAGTGGACAATAATTTTCAGATTATTGTTTTTGTTTTGCTTTTGGCTTGAGATCTAACAAGCTGATTTTTCTAATTTAATGCATTAATATTATGGCAAATAATAGTTCTAGAGTTCCTCTCCTAAAACTTTCTTTGATTTCTGAGGTAATTACAATGTGGTTATGGTTTACTAACATTTTAGTACATTTTAGTAGTTTGTAAGGATTTTCTCTGGAATTATATCTATCATCATGAGTGGTATTGCTTTATGATGTTCACTTTTTATGCTGTGCTGTGTTTAATAATCAAGGTTATAGTGACATAACTAAATAAGGAGCAAAATATCTCCTTTTTTTTGTTCCTGATGGGTGTTCATATAATAAAATTGGAATGAACTGTCCACTGTTTGGTAAAAAAGCACCATTATATCCACCTGGATTTCATCCATTCTTTATAAGAAAATTTATCTTTTACTTGGATTTAATAGTGTTGGGGACTATATTGGCTTTCTACTTTATCTTGCGTGAATTTTTGAAAATATATGTTTCTGTGTAGTTGTCATTCCCATTAAGTTTTTTTATTCTTCCATAACTGTTGTATAACAAACCACCGCAAAATCTCCTGGATTAAAACAACACAATAATTCATTCAGTCCACTAATCTGCAGTTTGGGTACGGCTTAGTTAAACATCTTGTGCCTGGTCCACAGGCATGAGCTGGGGATGTTGCTGATACAGAATAATCTGCTTCCAGGATGATGTGCTCGCAAAGTTGGTAAGCTCTCTGCTGGGACTGAGCCTGCACTGTTGGACAGAAACCTCGGTTATTCTCCATGTGGGCATCTCTATGAAATTGCCTGGATTTAATAAAGCAAGGTGGATTAGTTTCAAGCAAAAGTATGACACAAGACAGGAAATGGAAGCTGCCAGTCTCCTAAGTGTAAGTCCAAAAGAAAAAAACCATCATTTCTGTATGTTCTGCTGGTGAAATCATTACAGAGCCCTTTAGGATTAAGGACAATAGCCATAGATGTCTTGGTTAAGGACATCAACATTAAGTCTGTCACAACAGCTTACTTGTATGAAATTACTCATTCAGCATGTAACTTTTGAAGTTATCTTGCCTGTAGAATATTCCCACTTTCACTCCATCTTGTTTCTTGTTTCTTCTTTTTCTTGTTTCTTCTCATTTTTCTTCAGTCTTCCCAGATCACTTTTATCTTACAGTCTTTTCAGTTAATCACATCAAATTGCAGATTACCTGAGTATCTATTACATTACTATTACATTACCTGAGTATCTATGTACTATTTTATTAAACTGTCTTTGTCATTGTTTTGTTTCACATATTATTTATTTTATTTGTTCTTTTAGTACAGGATTTAAATAGATGTTTTTCCCTTTTTAGTAACTGCAGAAAAGAGAGACCACAGTAGGCCTACCGTTTTCTATGCTCTAAAAGTCCACTTACAAGGTTGGACCTTGGTTGAGATATAGGAATTTGGATTTTGAGAGGGTTTCCACCATTGACTGGACACAGTGATTCACTATGCCTAAATTTTGCAAATAATAGTGTTTATTCTGAGCACTTGTTTATATTTTGGAGTCCAAAATGTGGGTACTTACCATGCATTAAACCTTTAATCAGTCCCCCCAAAATAACTTCAGGTAAGATTTCATATGCTTTTTTAAGTCTCTTTGCTGGGCAAATTAAACATGCACTATATTATTGCCCTGAGAAAGGACCATTGATTACTTGCTCCTGACTTCCCCTAAAATTCACTCCTTGTGCTTTTTTCTCATTGCTGATTTTGCTTGGGATCCTCTGTCTGCAATAAAGTATAACTATAAGCACAACTATATGTGGAGTCCTGCGAGTCCTCCCAGTAAATTATCAAACAAAAAAGTGATCTTGACACCTTTCAATACTGTAACTCTTCAGTTCGATCCTGCATATTTTGATGTGCAATTTACACATAATGACTCATTACATTCTAATTCACGTTATGGTTTTTTCATGGACCTATTATGTATTTAGAAGGATTTTTAAGTACCTAGTTTCATGCTCTTTTTAGATATTTTTACTATGAATATCTAAACTAGTTATAATATTGTCTGACAGCTGATATCTTCTTGATATCTTTAAGACTTGCTCCAGGCCCAGTGAATGTTCAGTTTTTATAACCGATTCCAGTGTTCTTGAAAAAAGTACTATAAAATCATTAGTTATAATGCATGCATATGTGCAAATTACAAACTATGGACTTCAGGGGAGACAAATTAATCAAAGAGTCTTTCTTGCTGAAACAGAAAAAAAAAAAAAAAACTGGCCCTCTTGAAACTTGCTAAGAATTTCAAGCAAGAAGAAATTTAATATAGGGAATTAGGTATCTCCTAAAAAATTAGAAGGCTTGCGAGATCAAAGAGCACAGACAATCACTGCTAGGTTTTGGGAAATCAGAACACTGTGGAAATGACTTTTAATTATCAGAATGATTTCATCTCTCTGCACCCCTGAGGTAGAAGATCCACAAAAGGCCCAGAGCCCTCTTCTGCCTGCCAAAGCCCCACTCACACATCTGTCATCAGAGCAATAAGGGCTTTGCTACTCCTGTCTTCAAAGTGCCAGACAGTGACACTGCTGCTCAAGGTAGAATCTAAACCAGAAAACTAAGAAAAAGAATTTTAGGAAATAACCTTGCTGTACTTTGTTTTTGAAAACCAATAGAAAACACTGAAAGAGATGAATGTCAGTTTAAAAAGAAAGAAGTCAACAAAACCACACAATATACAGCACAGTCCACCAATTTATAAAAAAAAAAAAAAAAAAGAGTAACCTATGCTGAGATTGCATCAACCTGAGAGAGAAGAAACTGTTTAGATAGCCTGAGCTATAGTTATACGCGTCTTAAACTAGGAAGCCGTGCAGTTACGTTTGGGGTATGAAATCCCAGAACAGAACACCTGCAGGGTCTCTCAGCTGTGCTGCAACATGAGGTGGGCATAGATAAGACTCCCTCCACCCAGCCCTGGAAGTTTTTCTGAGCCTTGGGGCCTGGCTCACCGTGAAACCTAGGCTTCTATTGTCTCTTACTATGTAACTGTGAATAACAAAGTTGCTTTACTTAAAGAAAAACTAAGATACAGAGAAGGAGAGAGCTATCCCTTCCCTGGATTCACTGAAAGCCAGGAGGATGCATCTGCCTTGGAGTGCTGGATTCAGTGCTCCCTGGACACTTGTCACGTTTGCATAGCATGCAAGATCAGCAGATCTCACTCCCTAAGATCCAGTTTATTAATCTACAGGTCAAATAATCTGCACTTTTACTGATTTTGATTGCTCCTCATCAATTAATGGGAGAGAAACATATAATCTTTCAATATAATATAGATATACTATTTTTTATAATTTTATTAACTTTATACGTATTTAAAAATCTCAAGGTACGTATAACTGTAGACTTTCCTTACTGAATGGCTATTTCACCAATGATGCTTGGTTGTATTGTTTATTTTGGTGTTTGTTTTTACCCTAGCATCTACTCAATTTGAGACTGACACAAGCAAACCAGCTTGCTACAAATATTATTTGTCCAGCATCTCTTCCTCTGTCTTACAACTTTCAATCTTCCCTTCTTCTTATATTTTAGGTTGATGCCTTATAAATAGGACATATTAGACTCTGTGAGGTCTTTTTATTCTAAAAATTCTGATCTTTTACCAGGAAATTTTGTGTGTTTAGCATTATTTATTTACCAGGTATTTACTTGGATGAATTTATTTGCTTTTTTTCTATTTCTTTTTATCTCATTTCTTATATTATTTTAGATCAATCAAGGATTTTTTGTTGTCCTCTTCTTAAAACAGTCCTATACTATTTTAGAAGTTATTCTGCTTCTATTTGGGGGGTGGGATTTGCAGTGACATTTTCACCTGCCAACTTTAAGATTTTAAGTTTTAAACAATACATTACCCCCTCATGAATACTGTGGTAAGATTGTATACTTACAATCCTAGTCTTTGACTGTCTTTATAAATTACATGCAATTTTTTCTAGTTATTTATACATATATTTTCTAATTCCCCAAATTAGATCTTACTATTGCTACCATTCTTTACATTTCACATGGATTTGGACTTCCCATTTATTTTCAATCTCCAAAAAGAATTAAATAAATAGCATATCTCCTACCTATCAGGTTCTGAAGAAAGAAAGATTTAAGGATATGGAAGACAAGTATTTGACCAATATTTGAAATCATGGCTTAAATCTGGGGACACTTGGGCTGTATGATGCTGAACCCCAACATGAGACAAATTTTCATGTAGGCAGCCAAGAATGCGCTGTTTCTGCAGGTGTAAGGAGGTCCTGTGAAATGTGGATGAAAGGATAGAGCAGCCATATGCTTCCTACAAGGATTTAGGCATCTGATCTCAGTCACTCTACAAGTGATTATAAAATCAGACTACAGCAAAAATACTTCAGTAATATGTCGAGTTCATTACAATACTAAGTTTTAAATCAATGTCAAGATAGTCTACGTTGTTTTCAAGCATTTAAAGCACTTAATGAAGTTGTAAATCTGACTAATATCTAAGATATTTGAGAAAAGTTGGTAGGCAAGCTTTTGTAATTTACAGTTTATGAATTTCAGTGTATTCATTGTGCATTTTTCACTGTTTAGAGCTTTAGATATACTTTATTAACTATATGTATAAATATGATGAATGTAGGAATAAATGAAGCAATAAGAGTAGTAAGCAATTTTCATATGTAAAAGCCCCTAGAATATTTAAAGAACCTGGCAGCAAATGTATTTGCCAAATACACCAAGCAGCATCGTGCAACACTGACAAGACCGGCACACTGACAAGGCCAGCGCCTCATCTACGCACGTCTTTAATAGAAGGGCACTGTAGTTTTATCTTAGAAATACCTTCATATTTGTGCATTTGTTTGATAAATTATTATGTTTAATTTAGTTTATGAGAGATTTAATTTCAAGGTGAATATATGGAGAGCTAATTTTAGAGTTTTCTGCGGAATCTTACTGAATGCCCCTTTATCTGTTTAAATTATCACCAGGTTTTTCTCCTTTAATGTGTATATGTGATTAATCTTCTTGACAGGCTTCTTGATATTGAATTATCTCTGAATTACTCAAATTATCCTTACTTGCTCATACTGCATTTTGTGTTGCTATACTGGTGAATTTTACCTAATTATATAACACGGGGAATTTTTCTTGATATGCAAAAAAAAATCTGCCTATACACTTTTGTGCTGTCTTTACCAGATTTTGAATTAAGACTCTTCTAAAGTCATCATACAAATATGGACATTATCTTTTAGCTTACATCAGAAATATCCAATATTTAGTGACTCATAGAACTTAGCTATGAGTCCTTCTTGGTGTTTGTTTTGATATTTGTTTAATTTTCCTTTAAAATGTAGATCTTTCTAATCTCTTCTATCTTAATCTCTTCTATGATAATTAATCTTTCCTAATCTCTTCTATGATCTAATCTCTCCTATGGTAATTAATCTTTCACATTTTCTTCTTGATCAGTTTGAGGACATTTCTTCTGGCTTTTCAAACTCTGTACTATTGAATTGAATGCAGGATTTGCATAATGTATGTCATGTCTTTTAC
Source organism: Chinchilla lanigera (assembly GCF_000276665.1). NCBI lineage: Eukaryota > Metazoa > Chordata > Mammalia > Rodentia > Chinchillidae > Chinchilla > Chinchilla lanigera. The sequence goes on from NW_004955409.1 coordinate 34,603,139, forward strand.
ACCTGCAACTATTTTTTATACTTTCTAAGTTTTATATACTTCTTGTATATAAACTTATAGTTTTTGATAATTGAACAAATGAGTTTTATTTACTCAATTTATTTATTTCCAGTAATTTTTCTTGTTATAGTGGCATTTAATATTATAAATTTCTCTCTGATTAAGCTTTTGATATGTCTTCAACCTTGTAAATTTTATCACAGTATATTTCATTTCACTTATGTGCAAATGGTTCTGAATTTTAATTTTCATATCTTCTAATCAAAGGCTGTATGATATGCTTAATTTTAAGGAATTAAACTCATTGTATTTTTATTTTTTCTAATTTTAATTTTGATACACTGTTATCAAAAATATAGTCTGCCATGTTTCTGCTCTTTTATAATATGTTAAGTTTTTCTTTGTGCAAGATACATAGTAGACTGTTGTATATGTTCTAAGGGAATGTAATACAATTATATTCTCATTTCTAATGAATACTTATAAAATAGTCTTGATGTTTGGGTTATTTAATTGTGTTCTTATTTCAGTACATTTATACTGTTTTCTGAAAGATTTCAATTAAACTGCTCTATTAAAAGGGTATATTCATTAACTTCTTTTTATTTCTAATACTTTTCATGCAATATATTTAGGTGTACTGTTGTTTGGTCCTGAAAGATTTATGACTGTCATAGCTTTCTGTAAGTTATAACACTAGGGTTCACATAATCTCTTTTTTTTTTCCTGTTTAGTCTTTTTATTCTTAGTTTTTATCCTGTTTAATGTTCGTATTAAATTTCTGTTTTCTTTTTATTTGCATTTCTTTTATCTCTAAGCACATTCCATTATTTTTCAACCTGTCTCGATGGCTCCTGTGAACCATACATAACTGGGTTTAGACTTGTGACATGACACTAGTGTTCCACTTTTCACAATTGAAATCAGCTCTCACATTTCATCTACCACTGATGTGCTTTCTTTTATTCCTTGTATCTTAACTGATATTTATTTTTTCTCTTATTTTTAACATGTATATCCAACCCCTTCTATGCTTTATGATGCATATGCTCTGTATTTTTCTTTTCTCTGTTGTTTTTCCTCAAATTCACACAAACACATATTTTCTATTATTAATAATGTACTATTCAACCATTTATTCTCACAAAAATTCTCAGTTTCTCTCAATTTCCCAACTTCATTGGATAGGCTGACCCTCCAGAACACCTTTATTTTACTACCCATTTCCTCTCATACCCTAGACACATGAAAATAATTTCATACTTTTAGTTCAACTCTCTTCTTGCAGTATGTCTTTGTATAGAAATAAATACTTTTCTCACATAAATATATCATTTATTATTATTAATTTTGAGAGAGAGGGCAAGCAAGGCAAGTTCTATATACTTTTAAATTCTACTTTATTTCTTGCAATCTTAAAGAGTTTGACTTGATTCACGAGGTGTTTAGTAAGACTATTTCTCAGACTTTAAGTGTGTGTGGGTGAAATATTCTCTATTCACAACTATTTGCCTTTCAGCCTAGCAGCTGAATATGTTAATTGGGTATAGAATTCTGAAGTTATAGTCTATTGATCCATTTTTTTAGTATAATTTTACCTTTGTGCTGAAATCCAGTGTTTAAGATGAGAGAAGTCTAAGCCAGATGAATACTAATTGTTTTCTTTCTAAGGTACCAATACTTTTTACTTTGAACTTATAGGATTTCCTCTTTATTCTTTTTCAACTGTTTTTATATTTTATATTTTTATTTTATTAGTTCATGTTTGCAGTATATGGATTTTACAGCTTGTTTCCTTTCATTTTTTTTTAAATTTTCAGAATTTGAAGTAATTTTTATTTTCATTTTTCAAATTAGGGATGCTGAACCTATACATTTTTCAAAAATTTTCTTAAGAATTCTTCCAGATATCTTACCAAATGGTTAATTCAAGGCTAGTAACACTGAGATTTAAAAGACATTTCAACATATTAGCATTAGAGGGGCTGAGGATTTAGCTCAGCGGCAAAAGCGCTTGCCTGGCAAGCGCAAGGTCGTGAGTTCGGTTCCCGGTATCGGAGAAAAACCAAACAAAAAGCAAACATATTAGCATTAGAATAAATTTAGCTCATTCTAAGTTTTCAATATCAGTGCCCCATAGCCTGAGGGACTGGACTACTAGGGAAATTATTTAGAAATGAATATTTATGAAAGGTATATGATTATTTAAAAATCAGTAATCAAAACTGGCGTAAATGCATATTGCAAATTTAGCAAAAGCCCAGTCATTCATATAAAATTCAGGCAAGAAAGAAACTTGACTGTTTGCCTCTTCAGGGGAGAAATGGGCTAGCACTCCATAATTACTATCTTTCTTGAAGAAGGAGATGAGGAAAAAGCACCTGAAGACCTAGATGTGCTAAGATCTGAGAATTAAACTGGCCATGACTTCTAAACTAAAATTGTTCTCCAAAATTCACAAACACGCAAGGCTGACTCATTGTTGAAATGGGCCAGCCATGCCAGTGGTTCTCAGATTAGAAGATGGGGTGTTTTCCACGCTGATGGCAGAGAAACCCCCTACCCAACAACTCTGGAATCTTCTCTGTACATTCTGGTGTAGGAAGTACAAAGGCCAAAGTAGACAAACTGTACCACTTCTAGGGATGCCCTGAGTAAGTTGAGGTGTCAAACTCAACAGAGAAAGGAAGATGATTGTGGTGAAAATGTTATTTATAGAACTTTTAATGTTGCACCTGCCATTCAGAGTGTTGAGAAGAAATAGCCAATCCATGACCAGAACAGACAAGCATACCAGAGCTTGTGTGGAAAAGATTTGGTTGGAGAAGCGTTTGAGATGTGTCATCAGAATTAACACAAAGGTCAAGGAAAATGAGGCAGAGAGAAAAACTTGAGAAATAAATTTGGAAAATAACCAATACCCTCGACACTTAGACGAATTGTTAAGTCATGAATACCAAGCTGGCAGGCACGTTTTTGCTGAAAGAATCAGCAAAAGAAAACAGAAGGTCAATGCCTCAATGAAGTAAAGATGGATTTTCTCATCCATCTGACAAGTGCATGCTTCCTGCACTGTGATCTGCAGCCGTCTCTCAGGTTTTGATCGGCTGTGAACGTTATTTCATCATATGCATGACCTGTGGGGGGAAAATTCTATATAAATGATTGCAAATACTGCAACATGCATTTCGCAGCTACCTCCAGTTTGTAAATAATTGAACAAGATTTCATAACCCAGCCTACCTCCCAGGTGAATTCAATATAGGACACACACTAACAAAAAGTTAGATCAATTCACTTCCACCTGGGCTTGTTATCACGTGAAGGCCATCTTGTAATGAAGAATCCTCAAGAATGACACGGGAAACAATAGTTCCTCAGGTTGATGAGCTCAGTAATGAATCGTGCTGTTATTTCCTTCCGGGACTGATTAAAATAACATTTGAGTTCCTGAATATACTGAAGTGCTTATAAATGAAGCAAACAGATGTCTGGTAAAAAACAGTCAGGGCACACACCCACTGGGGTCAGAGTCTCTATGGCAAATCTATAGCCCCTCCTCAAATTCATGAATGGAAGTGTCTGATGTTAAAACATTCTGATTTTCTGAGGGAGGCTTCTCTGAAGATATGTTGATTGTAACTTCTAACTTCTATAACTGGATCCATCTTAGAAATTATTTGTTATTCATACTATTTATACTGTCATAAATATAGCCCACCAGGGTATATATCTTATCAATTGCTCAAGAATTACTTACTAAGTACCTACTATGTAAAATTTTAGTTCTGATGGGTGAAATAAAGTTGAATCAAATTTAACCCTCACCAAGTAAGTCAAGGACATAGGTGGTAAACTCTTTATGTATTGCAAACATATATGAATTATATATATATACATGTATGCAATAGTATATTGTACCTTTCCACTTTAATATAACAATTCATTATACTTTCATAAATGGCTTTAATTGTATTTTATCACATTGATGTTTCCTCATTTAGTTTCTTACTGATGAGTTTAGAATATTTCCAAATTTTAATAATCAAGAAAACCAAAAACAAGTTACTCCTTCCAAAAAAGATGTACGCATTGCTCAGAAAAATTGTTATATTGTGATATATATTTCACAAGAAAATTACACCATAAACATTCATTTTGGTTGTCCTTTTCTTTTTTTTATAAGACAGATAGTGATTAGATTCTTTGGAGGATGGGCTAGTAGAATCAGATTTACAAGGCAGGTAAGAGCTACTTGTGCAAGAATAGATAATACAAGGAAGATCCACGCCTTGTGGCCCACGCCTGTAACCCCTGAACTCCAGAGGCTGAGGCAGGAGGATCATTGTGAGTTTGAAGCCAGCCTGGGCTACAAAATGAGTTCAAGGCCAGCCTGAATTACATAGTGAAGCCCTGTCTCAAAAGAAAAAAAATAAAATAGATAAAAGGAGGACAAAACCCAGGGATCAAGGACATAGAGAAAAAAATAACAGTAGAGTTGCAAAACTTGAAGAGAACATAAGAGAATACTTGACAAAGATGAGGTGTAAAATATATTTACCCCAAATAATCTCTCTTAGAACTTTTGCTCTATTTTACTATTTATAATATGTTGTATTATTTTTTAATCTACCCAAATGTATTTGTGATTCTTTGAAGATGGGAATCACACAGATCATTATACAGTATTTCCACAGCATTTGGCATGTGGTTTGACAGCAAAAAAGGTTAGTCCAAGTCAGAACAGATACGCAAAAGAGAATGGTCTCAGAAATAGCAAGTGTGAGATACCCCCTCATAACTTTTTGCTCTTTTTTCACAGAGTAATAACAAGATTTGATTTCTGCATCTCTTCATTCTCCCTAGTTTCTTTTATCCATTTTATTATAGTCCTTAAAAATGCACATCTCATTACTTTCTTCAATTTTCGTGTGACATGACATCATTTCCTTCATGCCCCTCATTAGATTATTTAAAGTGCTCATCTCATTACACCGCTCCCCTCTTGCATCTCATTGTGGGCCTTAAACATGCACATCCCATTACACAGCCCTTACATATCTCATTACATGATTCCATTTTTGTATCGCATTGTCATTTCATTTCTGCATCTTATTACATTAAAACCTAGTTCCCATTATATCTTACATATTTTGAAAATTTATATACTCTTCCTTCCTTCCTTTATGCATCTAATTATACTGCTTCTCCTTTATGTGACCAGCTCATTACACCTTTCCTTTCACCCATCTCATTTCAGCCCTGAAGGATGCCCATCTTATAGGACATTTCCTGAAACATAGCTCATTAAACCGCCTCTCGCATTCACCTCATTATAGCTTTTTAACATATACGTCTTATTACGTAGAGCTCTTCAGGAATCCCATTAAAATCCTGAGAAGCGCATATCTTACTATCCCCTGCTATCTCCTATATCACGCCACAGCACCATAACTGCACATCTCATTAAAATATTTATTATTTTAATATAGCCCTTTATTAGGTACCTCCTTATACTTTTTTTTATTTACTAATATTTCAGGACTTCTCTGCATTTGCACATTTTGTATATAAGAATGACCACATACCTTTCCAAAAACAGGTTCTCTTGAATTTTATTTCATGTATCTTTAAATTAGTTTGTCATTACACTGATGCATCTCATGGTAGTGCCCTGTGGATGTTAATAGATGCAAAAATAACACGTTTAAATAAGTTGGGGCATTTACAAAGTTTATAAGTTTACAAGGGTTGCTGAAAATTCATTAAATAAAAGATGCATTCTTATTTCAGGAATTCTTGGAGCTTTTTATATTTTATTGAGAATTATGAATATTCATGCAGGAGGTCTGGCCTGTAGCATTTCTCAAATGGATTGAATACATATTTTATTCATAATCTATATATCAACTCTCCCAGAAACTGTGTTCAATAGAGCATATGTTAACGTACATTTTTTGTACATATATAAACTCGCATCTGTAGTACATTTCTATAATTTCCCTTCTGTATTTTACTTGTATCTCTGCATTGCTTTTCAGAACTAATGACACTTGTGTAAGTGATTCATCGACTGATGCCTCACTGCAGTTGTTCGGGAACATTGCTGGTTATCAATGACCTCAAGAATTTGGCTTAGGCATTCATGTGCTTTATTGGCTTTTCAGGTGATTCTGATACACATCAGTTTCTTGAAGCCACTGCCTTATTGACTGCTTACTGAATTATGTTCTGCATGAGAATATATACAAATGAATACACACATAAGGAACATGGGGCTCTGAACCACATAACAATTCAATGATAATGGCCTCTGTTTCCATAGCCACTGGACAAAGATGTCAGCTTCCTCCCAATGTGTAGGTTGCAATTTAAGCTCTAGAAACATTGAAGGTATGTTTGTAGTGGTTGGAACACAAGATGTGGCATCAGACAAACTTGATTTGGATCCTTTTTCCATCAGTATCTGATTATCATGTGAAAGGATACATTATCTGGACATCCATTTCCTCAACTATAAATTGAGGTAATAACACATTCTCTTATCATTATTGTTAGGAATAAATGAACTCAGTATATAAAATTTTTTATCACTGTCTAGCACATAGTGGTCCCTCAAGAATTAAATAGCTATCTTTGATAAATTTTAACAGTGACATGTCACATAAAAGTCAGTGTCTTTGAAACTACTATAGGATGTCAGCTGACCCACTGTTAACAGAAATAAGTGATTAAAAGAAGAAATATCTCTGCATTTGTAAAAAAGAAGAAGAAGAAGAAGAAGGAACATCATCTCTCTACTTGAATATCAACTTTTCCCAAGTTTTGGGAGTCTTGATAGATCTTAGCATATATGCTAGATAACCATTCTGCCATATGATAGGAACCCAAAAGTTACCTATTCATATATGCATTAAAATGGAGTAGTACTTATGTAGAGGAGAGAAAACCTTAGAGAATGTCTCCAAATCAAATGATCTTATAAAAGGTGTTTCCCTTCTTGATTGCCTATCACCTGTGCAAATGATACAGCTAATCCTGGTGGTGACTATCTCAGAAAACAACTGTAGTCATCACATTCGAGCATCCATGTGCAAATAAACTATACAAAACAGTTAATACAATCTGAAAAGGGAATTCATCACTATTTCCCTGTACTTACCAAAAAGTTAACTCCCATAAGAAGCCAGGTTAATTACAAGTGTATTTACAGTGTGGTCTCTTGATAGCAAATCTGATCTTTTAACTATTCAAGCTAATTGGTTAAGAGACTCAGACACAGATCTAGGGACTCTGCCTCACAAGATGTTAGGTACTACAAAGTCAAAGGTACTTTGTAAAAGAAAACTTTTATCTACCCAAACAGGATGTAGGAAGTTGGTAAAGAACCCTATAGGAGCAGTTCTCAAACTTGCCCATATTTTGGAATCAACCATGGTTAAAAACTACTTATCACCAAAAGTTATTTTAAATTAAATGATTCCTTATCTTTCTAAGCTCTTCAGCAGATTCTGATGTTCAATATAGCTGAAGAGCCACTGCCCTTTTAATTAGACAGTCCTGTGGTTCTACTATCTGTTTTTCATTTGCAGTAAAGAATCAGCTTAAAATCTATTTCTATATAATTAGTCTTTCCAAGAATTTCCAGTGGTCTCCTTTGGAATCACTCTTTCTTCCTAATACTCTAAACTTCTTGTCAAAACCATGACACCAGCTCCTTTCACTTACCTCTCTATTTCTTATTGAACACCCAGCATACAGCTGCCACATAGAGCTCCCCAAGTACCAAGTGGTCAGGGATAGTGCCAAGACCAGCTATTTAATGAAGTACACTAACTTGCATATCTGAGTAGAGTTAGAACTGTGCTTTATTTTCTTTACAAACCAATTCAAACATAAACTGAGAAAATAGTTCCTATCAGATCTATATACTTTAGAAGGCATTTCCATACTCTGAGCACCAAAGATCACTTTGGATTGGTCTAAAGGTGAAAATGTGTTTACTCTGAATGTTGTGATTATGTTATCTTCAATTTAAAAAGACTATGGCTGGACCTAGAGTCTACTTCGCAGTAGCAAACTACTCCCATTCTTATTTGTTTCTGCTCTAATTTATGCTTTCTAGATGATATAATCTACATTATTACCCTGGGCTTGCACAGTACATTGTTTTGCACAAATTTTTAAGTATGGTTTTCAAATAATGCAATTTACCAAAATTATACAAAATGATACGTAAGTAAATATCCTAAACAAAATATGAGTAAATGAAATACCAATTCAAATTATTCAATAATCTGATCTTAGCTGAATATAAAACAACAAAAATGATTTGATAAGGAATAAGTGGAAAGTAAAAACAGAAATGTTGACAAAGACAAACTGAATCATACGTAGCAGTGGCTGGAGGAAAAACCCATACATGTTATTGAAAGTGACACAAGGCTGGGCTATGAAGTCACCAAAACCACCTTTCCTACACAAAAGTTAGACAAACTATCTGGTAGAATGTAATAAACATTCCTTAAATTTCAAGAAATTCAAAAATAAAGAAAAAGGAAAGTTATAATGTTCATAGTGGAGAAAATATTACCAATGCTCCAGCTAAAATAATAAGATATAAATAAAATAAGCAAAGATATCAGGAAGTAGTTCTCAAGAGTAATATTCTTTTGCAAATGACTTAATTTTCTAAGTTAAAACTCTGAGATAAAATTCTGTATTTCATAACTTCACTGTTATCATATGAATATACAAAACTAAATATGCTCACTGACTATCAGGGTTATTTAGTTCAAATGAATAAGAGAAGTCCATTTTGTAACAGTTTAAAATTTAAAGCATTAGAAGGAAGTTTCATAAGAAATGTGAACTACCATTTTATTGGCTTGTTACATAGCCACTGAGAGACTGGGTTTCTGTCTGATCTATGTACTGCCCTGATATCATATGAATTCACTCTTCTTCTCTTGAAATTGCCAAAACCAGAAAAACCATCTGAGAATCTGTCCCTTAAACAAAAGTAATTAGATTAATTTGACTCCAAATGTAGACGTTCATCTAAAAAAAATATATATAATTTGTGTAGGAAAGGTGGCTTTTGGTGACTTCATAGCCCAACCTTGTGTCACTTTGAATAAAATGTATGGGTTTTTCCTCCAGCCACTGCTACATATGATTTGGTATCTATAACCTAAAGTTCAGGCAAGAAAAAGATAAAAGCTGGTCTCACGGTATTTCAGGGACATTTGAACCCATAATGACAAATGCTGGGGACTCCATCAGTATGATAGAAACTCAGGTAGTATGTGGGTCCATCTACCCTCAGCTCTTTACTAGTGCATGGTAAAGCTGTGCTTTCCAATCCCTTTAAAGTTAAGTGAGGGGACATGATTCTCCAGGCAATGGAATATGAACAGAAATAGTAACGTCACTCTGGTTGAAATATATAGGAGCTAGTGTACCGTTTCATCACAGAAATAAGCCCATGTTGAGGAGGAGCCCTCATTAGCTTGGTCTCTGAGTAACTATAATGGTCAAAGCCTTCCAGAAACCCACAGTGACAAAGTATATATGTATTGCATTCATAAAAACATAGGTTCTAACTGTAACATGCAGATGTGGAAATTAGAGGGGTTTTTATTTGTTTGTTTGTTTTGTTATTGCCATAGCCTCTGTTGCCAAGTAAGACTAGAGAAAGCCCATTTTAGGATTTTTACAGAAGTAGAATTAGCCATTGGCCGCTGACTAATTAGCCAGTTCACACAGAAGAAAATCGTGGCCGAATGGCTATGAAGCAAGAAGTCAGAAGAGTCCAATTAATTCAGTTGGTTCAATTTTAAGAAGCAGAAAAAGAATCTAGCTGCACCCAGCATGTTGTCACACTATCATCAAACTCAATGAAATGTGAAATATAAAGGTTTGTATATTGCTTGGGGTGTTAAGATTTGTAGAATATTTATTTATTAAAGTGTTTATATTTTTACTCAGATATTGTTCCTGTAATTCTCTGGGCTGAAAGCTGGTCCACTCTTGAAAAGTAGTGGTCACTCTGCCCTCCCCAGAGCAGCTGGGCAAGATGCTTGAGAGACACTGTGAAATAAATGCAAAGGAGCAATGGAGGAGATAGTGAGAAAAAACAAGAGACCCTGCAGTGTAAGGGAAATGTACATACACTATAACCTCTTGAACTGTTCCTAGCAGGAAAGAATGACTGTAATTTAATAAAGAAATACTAGGTGTAGAGACAGGGCAAAATAAATGTCAAAACCTGAGATGAATGGGAAAGAGGAGGAGATACAAGTGAAGCAAGAGAATTGGGAAAGGAGAAAAAAGCTAAATAAGAGGGAAAGTTAAACAGATTATTGAATGCCAGCATGATACTGCGTACCTCAAAGACTTTCTAGTTAGATGAGCACAAGTGATATAATGCTATTCATAAATAACCAGATCACCTTCTGCAGCACAAATTGCATTTTCAGCTGGCTAGTTTATAATAAATAAATATTCACCAAAGTGCATGCTTCGTGAGATTAGGTCATTTAGAAACTTCCATTCCATTAAAAGTAAGTTTTATTTACTTGACAAAGGCCACTAGCTGAAACGTCAATTACCTGTCCTAATGGATGACACCTGTAAGTAAAATAAACATATTTTTAATGGAATAGATGGTCAAAGTGACCTTATCTCAAGATAGCATTCACGTTAGTGAATATTTATTGCTGAATTAAAGAGATTCTAATATGAAAGGACAGTAGTTCCTCTTCATTACCTTTTCTTGCTCTATAAAGGCAGAAATTTTTAAATGCCTAAATTACTTTCAGAGTTTACCAATAACTGAGTAGAAACATAACACATCAAAAACCATATGAATAATTAGAAGTAAATCTGTTGGCTTAAATTATAAATATTAATATGATTATACTGGTGAAATGAACTACACATTTTTTACACCAAAAATTCTTCCATTTTATCACTGATACTGTATCTACAGTTAGCTCATTTGAAATATATTTTCAAACAATCAAAATTCAAGGCTATTGTTGATGTGAGACTGAAATGTCAAGCTGCCTTTTTCAAGATAAAAATAAATTCAGTGATATATCGTACTTTTAATTCTTAACTGGAGAAAAGTAACCCACACTTCTATCAAAGATCTGGGTCTTTCAACTGATGACAAATGAAATGACATAAAGTATGTTATTTCTCAAATTAGTAAAGAAAAAAGGATATCAAATCAACCAAGGAAAGAAAATGTCAGAAGTGTTCCATGTTTTTTTCCATGTGTTGAATTAGGTTTACAAGATCTAGTACTTTTAAATGACAAAGGATTCTTTGAAATCATCTACTTGAATTTTTATTTTAAAAATTAATAAATTTTATCACAGTTTAAAAAGTTGGAAAGGCTTGACAAGATCATACCCCAGTATATCTGTAGAACATGTATCAGACCCTCAGTTCTTTCATGGAGAAAAATGAAAGGTGCTTTCTTCAAAGTTCTGGGCTGCTCTGTCTAAATCACAACTATTGAGATTCAGAATTACAGGTCCTCAGAATTCTATGTCCTCAGAACTCCTGCTTCATGTTCTATACTAAATAAGTCTTCCTATGTGGTGTATGTATAAATTACCTATTGTTACAGTTTAAAATCATACTGAATTTAATATCTTGAAACAAGATTAATTATTTACTATCTTTCAGAAATTTGTGAGGAGCTTAGCTGGGGAATTATGGCTCATATGTCTCAGCAGGGTCAGAGAGTTGCTGGCTTGAGCTCCAATGGACCGAAGAATTGCGCTGAATTGGCTGCTTCCCAAATCTACTTTGCTTAAGGTACTTGAAGGTTGCTGCTTGCTATTCCCAAAAAGTTCACTTCCTCTCCACCTGGACTTGTCTTCAGGGTGGCTAGCTTCCCCCAGAGGGAAACTCTGATACCACAGTGGGAGAAACTTCAATGTTTTTTATAACTAATCACTGCTACCATATTCCACTGATCATGTGGAAATGGTCCTCATAGTCTGCTCTGTGGTCTTCACTGATTCATATCACTACCACATGCAAAATATATTCACCAGCTCCTAAGCCCACAAAAGCCTGATTTCAATATACCACAGTTCTCTAGATGATCCATATATAAAGAAGGTCCAGGTATAGCAAGACTCTTTGACTGTGTTTCCTCTGCTGCATAACTAGAGTCCCTCTTGATTGCAAGGCCTTTGAAGTAAAGAGATGGAAATATCTGCATACACAAATACACACACACACACACACACATACAACAAAGTGATTAAAGATGAGCAATTACTGTAGATCCTTTTAAAAAAGAAGAAAGTATACAGAAGTCACTGCTTTGCAGAGATTGTGAAATCCAGCCAGGACTGTGCTAGCTGTTCCATTCTCCTGGTGGGTTCTGCTCTCTGGACATGATTCCACACCACTCACGGTGCTACCCTCTTTTATCCTCCTTCTGAGTTACCCATCCTTTCCCATGATACATGATCAGTGTTTGTTGCTGAATAATTTCTCACCCTGCTTCCTGCATGTAGAATTTCAGAGGTCCAAAAGCTACTTTTCATTTTGTATTTCTTGTCACTTTTAATTTAAAGTGACAGTAATAACATAATCCCCATAAAAAGCTATGGGCTTCCTACAAATCTTTAGGGCTTCGTCCCACTGAACAAAATCCACACCTACAAGTAAGTCTTCTGTCTTCAGATTGTTGGAAAGCTGCTGTGGGCCAACATGCTTAATATCTACAGAAGCCCTACTGTTTGTAGTAAGGGACTCGTGAAGTCTTAAGATTCTTAAAGGAAATTGTTTTTTCTATTTAAGGCATCATTTTAAATCCCCTTGAAATTTTATTTTAAAGAGAAAAAAACAATAACAACAACAAAGATAAAAACAAAACAACACAAAAATAATAAAAATGATACAGAATTATAAAACAAGATGATAGGAAATTAACAATGGTCGTTATATTACATATTGTTATTTTCAATGAAGTTGCTCAGATTACCTGATGTAAGAATGCAGGATTGATCCAACAATTAAAGAGAATAAAAAATAATTTTTAAAAACATTAGAAATGATGCAGAGCTTCACTAAACAAGGTGGTAGCAATTCAACAATGGTTGTTATAGAGCATAAAAAGCACTTTAGTGATATTTTCAGTGCCATTCCCATACCAGAAATTCTCAGGGTACATTCCAGGTACCCTTGGATATATTTCAGTCACATTATCCTATGCAGAAGAACTGTAAGACCAGTAATATTTTAGCTGTCTTCAACCAAAGAAAGATATTAAAAAAATTTGCAAGATTATAAATCAATGATTCTCTTCTCATTAATTTCTTGAAATTATACTCCTAAAATATATTATTTTAACATATGATGTTTATTACTTTTTAAAATAAATTCATATACATCTTTAAATGTATACAAGTCATATATATCTCAATTTTAATTTCTAAAATAAGTAAATATAATATATATACAAAAAAACTTAGAGATTTCAGTCATTGCAGAGAGGGTAAAGGGGTCCAGTGATCTAAATGTTTGAGAAGTACTCACTTTTAGATCATGTTTAGATTACAATAAAGAATGTTTGTCTAATGTATAAATTACATTAGATCTTTTATGAAGTCTCCCTACAAGCACTACAGATGACAATAAGAATTTATCAAAACAAAACAGATAAAATATAGCCTATATTGAAAAGAATCTCATTAGAGCAGAGAATGCCTAGTAAATGAGCAATATCTAAAAGGTTTTTTATAAAATAATGTCCAGCACTTCAAATTATTATTTTACAGTGAAACAGTATGTGGGCCACAAAGATTTAATGGTTAGTTTTTCACACTGGGCTCAATCCGCAGTAGGCAGGATTCGTCTTTCTTTTATTTTGACTAAAGAATCTAGGTATAAGCAATCTCTTGGTTATAATAAACATGGATAGATACCCAGGCACAAACCTAAATCTGATGAACAAATGAGATTAAAAGAAAAGCACAAATGCAATAAAGCATATTTCATGATGTCCACATGGTAGAAAACAGTTTCCTCGGCCAGGTGAATTAGTAGTCAGAGCCATTTCTTACTACCTGAATCAGAACAATTTCCAGTTAGATATCTTGAACCTAGCCAAAAGCCAGAAAAAAAAACTAACTAGATTATTGTCATTGATCTGTATCGTGTCCTATTTTAAAGCAATTATCAAAGAAAGATTTCCTTTTGTTAGAATTTAAAGTTTAAAATCAGTTATTAAATGAAGCTGATTCTTAAGTAAGATTTCAATACTGTTAGGTGAAACAGTGAGAGTCTCGGCTTTCAGATCATTTTGTGCATTCAAGAAACGTCTGTCACTTCACTTTAGTTCCATGCTCAATCATTTAGAACAAAACATAACACAACAAAAAATCCCGATACATTCTGCCAGCTCAACAAAAGGCTTTGTGTGGGTGTGTGTTGGAAAGTAATTATGAGGTTTTTATTTCACTAATTATTCTTCACCCTTTGAAATGTCAGTGTAGGTCAAAGTAGCAGCCAATGTTTTGAACCAGATCTGAATTAAAATAAGAAGGCCACTGCAAGAATAACAAGAAGTGGAAGCAACAGTAAAGTAACGTGACATTATGAGTAACTGAAAATGAGGTTCAAGGTCATAGGAATTCAAATTTTCTTCCAAGAAACCCCTAAAACTCCAATGTCATGCAAAATTTTTCTTAGGTATGCTATGATTGACTACAACTCTATATTTACATTACAATGATAGACTTTAAAGTGTAAGTTGAGACTTAAATAATGGAATTATTTATAAATATTTTAAAAATAAACCAGGTCTTTTTCTTCAAAGCAGCACCTTTGGGAGATTATAAATTCATTCAAAATATTGTATAATTGCTTCAAACATCTTCTTTAATTCTTCTGGGGACATTTTCTCTTTAGCTGATGTTATGAATCATTTTGAGACTAGAACTCATCTGATATCAAAATTTTATTGATATAAATATTAAATAGTGACATTTTCTGACTTCAGCATAAGTAAGCACATTCTGTGAGAACTTGAGTAAGGCATGGAAATTGATTAATTGCCTCCTATAATAACAAATATGCATGAATAAGCTGGTTTTTCTTTAATAAATTATCCCAGGAAGGTTAGTAGACTTAGGAGTAGCACTGATTTCCCTGACTCCAAAACCTCAGCACCAGCTACATTTCCACAGTGTAAGCAAACCAGATTGGAGTGAAGTGATTCCATTCATTTCAGTCAAGCTCTTGACTGATACCCAGTGTCGTGACCAAATTGATCACACAATGGTCTCCATCAATCTTTGCAGCAGTAGAATGGAGCAGATTAGTTGCGCTGTGGCCTGCTCATTTCACCTTCTAGATACAGCTCAATTTGAGTGGAGAAAGTAAAGTAAGTTCATTAAAGGTAGAACATTCCCTCTCATGGTTTCTCTTCTCAAATTTTGATGTCTGGTAGGTCTAACAGGCTCCAGCCCCTTATCTCATCCCGTGTTCCCCATACCTGTAGCTGGCATCATCTCAAGCCCCATTTCACACCAACTAACACGATCTCTACTTTCAACAAGATTTCTCCTCTGCCCACATGATTTCTATGTATGTTAAAGTTGAGAGGCACTGGTCTAGCTGATAGCTCCTTTTTGGAGTGATAGAGCTCTCAGCATGAAGTGAATGTGTTGGTTATAAGATCTAAGATAGTCTACACAGCTTGAAGCCAGGAGAAGTGGATAGGAAAAGCAGACTAAGAGACCTAATGAGATGTTCAGAAAAATCTCCCCAAAACTCATTAACTCAGCATCTTCACTAGAATCCGAGTTGGTTTGTGTGTCTGGCTCAGAAAACTTTTTCTGGAAGTTGATTTTAGTGTGGCCTCATTCTCTTATTTCATGCACGTTGTTCTCTCTATTTCTTTATCTGTGAAAGAGGACATAAAACTGTCCCCATCACAAAGTTCTAATGGGAATTAATCAAGGTACTACGTGGACTCTACTTCGATGCCTGGCACATAGGAAAGAGCCAACAAATGCCATATATCATTATTTTTAATCTGCCCTTACCTCCAATGACAGCCAAAAAGATCAAAAAATTTGAAAATAAATACAGAAATAAATAACCAAAGATTGCAACTAGAGAAGAGATCATTGCAAGAATGGTAAACTTTCATGAAAACTTGCATTTTAGGTTTCTGTTTTAGCTACCGTTATTCTTTGGTACTAATTTCTGTACTAGCCAAGATGAAGTAGGTTAGGTTATAATTAATAAATAATAAATAAAACTGAACTCTCTGGAGTTTGACACAGAAAAAGTTTATTTCTTGTTAAGGCACAGTCTAATGTGGGTCAAGTGGATCTCAGAGACAACTTGTCCTCCAACTGGTAACTGAGTGATCTAAGCTATTTCCATATCCTTTGACTGACAAATTAAGCACTTGTCCTCCGCTGTCTCTAAAAAGGAGATTATAAAGCACGGCTATTCAGCCAACATTTATGACTAGGCCAGAAAATAGCATGCACTATCCCAATCCATTTTCCACTAAACATTCTACCATTAAATAGCTACAATCTAATAAGTATTTGGTGTTCCCAGAAAGTGGACTATGAAACAGAATTGGGAAAACATCACACTCTTTAGCATCCTGGCTGATATTTTGTGTGTTTGGAGGACATAATGCAATATTTCAGACATGCTGTCTTCCCAAATGTCAGAGTAGGAAGAATGGATTATGTAATGGATAGAAAGGACCAAATCAAAAACATATGCAAGGAGCAAACGACATGGTTTGTATGTATAAGTAGTCAAAACTGGAAATCAAAAGATTACAAACTTGTCTCATTAAATATATAATACTTATTTAGTCTTTTACAGTTGGTTTTAAAAGTCATAATGTGCTTTCAAATTTCTGAATATTACCATATTGTATCTTTATAGAGGTTTGAAACATATGTAGTACTTTTGCCATTCTAAAGATGAGTATGCTGAGGATTGGCGGGCTCACAGGGGTGTCTCATGTCCGTGACAGATCTCTGCTCAAATACCACAGGGCCTTAGAGTGTAGCCTCTCATCTAAGCCAATATTGCCCCTAATGCAATGAGAGCTATTCACCCAAACTCTGGATTAACACCAGAGGAACACATAACCAGTCTTCCGACTTTCATCCTCAGACAGTTCCAGTTACCTAGTTTAACTTTCAAGGAACATTCCTTATTCTGCTTGGGAGGCCATAGAACAGGCTAATTTTTCTTTTATATCATAACCTTTTTAATAATTGGAGACAATTATACCTGTTCTTCAGGGCTAGTTCTTAGACTTTTATTTTCCAAACTTCATCATTTACATTTTTATCAGATTTTTATTTTCCCAGATTATGCTGTAGTTTGTCAACCTCCCGCTTAAAGCTCAATGTTCATAGTTAAACCCAGCACTGCATATGTTTGCGAACATGCGCCATCTTTCCTGAGAGAGTCCCTGTGGCATGCCACATCCCTTTCTTCACCCTTCCAATTTCAGCATCTCTCTTCATCTTCCTTGGACTTGACCTGTCACTCTAAAGCAAGCGCCTAAGTTTAACTTGGGGACCCTAACTGAGATTCATTGGCTTCTGTTTTATTTTAACTCCCCCAAATTCAGCTTGGCTCTCTTAATGAAATTCCTTTATTCTCAAGAATTTAGTCTCATTGGAATGGTACTTTCATAAGAAATAAAAAGAATCTCCTTCACTTAAACATAGGCTGCTGACGTGTCAATGTAGGTTCATGGTGTATAATAAATGTACCACTCTGGGGGGATTTTGAGTGAGTGAAGCTATGAATATGGAGGGCAGGGGACATAGGGAGATTATCCATGCTTTCTGCTCAGTGCTGCTGGAAACATAAAACTGCTCTTAAAAAAGTCTTTTTTTGAAGAGGAAGAAAACTAAACCAAAATTAATGTTAAAAACTAAAGACTAGGCCAATGTTATTTTTCAGATTCTTCAAAAGATTGCTATAGGTTTTAAAAGACATAACATAGAGCTGGGTGTATAACTTAATGGTAGAGCAGTTATCTAGCATGCAAGAGGTCCTGGCTTCAAATCCCAGCAATCTAAATAAATAGATATACACAGAGACACGTACACGCATGTATACATGCATGCATACATATATAAAAATAAACAAAAACACTAACAAGATGTTAGTAATGTTAGAGGGATAGAAAAAGATCCTCAAATTCATACACTAAATGTAATCAAAATAGTTAATTTTAAAATTGCATTACGATAAATGATACATAAATCACACTCAAAATACTCTCCCTGCTTCCAAACACACTTATCCCGTCTTTCTTGCCAATTTCTGAACCAGTTCTACAAATGTGCTTTCATCCATGTCTTTATGAGGTGTGATGTAAAAACACAGCAGATGCTTTTGCCTGAGAGCCAACACAGAAGCAGCCTCTTAAAAGCATTAGAAGTGTCTTCATCAATCTCTCTCAGTGGTTTAGGTGCCATGTGATTTTTGTTTCTTCTCTAATTTCAAATTGCCATGCACATTGCCTTATGCATCAGTTTAGGACATCAAGGCAGCCACAGCAGTGTAACTAAAGACACTCATGAGAAAGGACTTCCAAAACTGCTTCAGAAAGTGGCAAGAATGATGAGGTAAGTGCATCCAAAGCAAGGCTGAGTATTTTGAGAGAATAATGGTAATGTGTCTGCCTCTGTAAGAATTATTTAAATTTAAGCATTCACTGTATTTCTTGACCAGACCTTGCAGAATTACAAAAGACACCAAACAGTCAGAAAATACTGAGAACAAAAAGCTAAATAGGAGGAAAAATGTTCTTAACATTGACCATGCCAGTGATTCCCTGGAAATGGCACCAAAAGTTTAGGTAACACAGGCAAAAATAGACAAAAGGACAATTAATAATTAAAGAGCTTTTATAACACAAAGAAAACAATCACCAGACTAAAAAGACGTGTGCAAAATGAGGACAATATTACAAGTGATTAAACTAGTAAAGTTCAATAACTCAAAAGAGAAGAACTCAAGCAACTTCATAGGATAAAACAAATAACCGGATTTACAAGTTGACAGTAGACCTGAATGGACATTTCTCCAAAGAATATACACAAATAGCATATATATGAAAAGAAGTTCAACACCCTTAGGATCAGGACAATGCAAATTAAATCACAATAAAATGTCACCTCTGGTGCTGGGGATTTAGCTCAGCGGCACAGCACCTGCCTGGCAAGCTCAAGGTCATGAGTTCGGTTCCCAGTACTGGAAAAAAACAAAAAAAATAAAATAAAATATCACCTCATACTTGTTAGAGTGTCTATTATAAAAAAGACAAGAGACAGTTTCAATGAGAATGTACAGATAAATGTACTTTTTTATGTTCTTTTTTTTTTTTTTTTGGCTCCAGGAATTGAACTCAGGAACTTGCATTTGCCAGGCAGCCACTTATGCAGCTGAACTATATATATCCCCAGGCCTACACTCTTTTTTTTTTTTTGAGACAGGGCCTCTCTATGCAGTTCAGGTTAGCCTTGAACTCACTATGTAGCCCAGTTTGGCCTTGAACTTATGGTGATCCTCCTGTCTCAGCCTCCTGAATGCTGGGATTACAGCAGTATGCCACCACACCTGGCTTGCACATTATTGATATAAATGAAAATTGCCATACCCATGGAAAACAGTATGCAAGCTCTTCAAATAAATTAAATGTAGAACTACCTTACCAGAAATCCACCTTCTGGGACCTTACCCTGAATTGCAATCAGGACCTCATAAAGTTATTCCCACTCTCATGTTCTTTGCAGCAGTCTGTATGATCGCTAACACCTAAGGTTCTGCTGGGAGATAAAGAAAGAAAGTGAGGTATATACATGTAATGCAAAATTATTCATTTTTTAAAAAGGAGGAAGTCTTGCCATTTACAAAAACACTGATGAGCTTGAATAACATTACACCAACTGAAATAAACCCATGAGCATATAGATGAGCAAATACTACATGGTATAACCTGTACCAGAAGCCTAATTAGTCAAGCTCATAGAAGCATAGAATACCTTGCAGGCTACCAGAGGTTGGCAGGAGGAGAAATTGTAGTATTGGCCAAAATTAGTTCCAGCTATGCATGACGAATAAGCCCTAGGGCTCTACTGCACAACTTAGTGTGCACAGCTAATACTATATGGCATACTTAAACATTTGTTAGGAGGGTAAGTCTGTGTCAAATATTCTCACCATGAAGAAAGGAATGAAACTTGTATAAGTGATAGTTAAATTTATGGCATTATTTATTCAGACAGTTTTATGGATGCATATCATTAAGCTCATCAAAATGTTTACATTAAATGTATACTGTTGGTATGTTAGCCATACTTCTATAAAAATACATATATAAATTGTTTAAAAACAAGCTGCTACAATACTGTTAAAGACTGTGTGTGTGTGTGTGCACGTGTGTGTGTGTGTGTGTATTTATGTGGTATTGGGGATTGAATTCAGAGACTTTGCATGAAGCTACATCCCTAACCCATTTTGAATTTTTTTTAATTTTGTGACAAGGTCTTACTAAGTCATTGAGTTGCCTGGGTTAGACTCAAACTTGAGAGTCTTCTGCCTCAGCCTCTTTCAATGCTAAAAAAATATTTATTCAGTCCTTCATTTTCTTTTTTTTCTTTTTCCCCTTCTTTTCCTTTTTTTTTTTTTTTTTTTTTTGTCTTTTTGAAACAGGGTTTCACTATGCAGTTCAGGCTGGCTTTGAACTCACTTTGTAGCACAGGCTGGCCTGAAACTCACAGTAATCCTCCTGCCTCAGCCTCCCAAGTGCTGGCATTACAGGTGTGAGCCACCTTGCCCAGCACTCCTTCAGTTTTCAATCTTCTGTTAAAATATGTTTCATATTTATATGAGTAACATAACATGTGATTGGCTCACAGATGTAGTTACTTATGTTCTGTACCACTTTTCAAGTTGAAATGTGTCATAATGTCATTTTTAAATGAACATATGTATATTATTAAAAATTTGCAAACTAGAAAAACAGTGAATTAATTCATAATTCTACCACAGAGAAGATAAACATTTGTAAAATGTTGATTTTCTCTTTTTTCTTTCTTATGTCCATTGGTTATCAAATTAAAATCATATATAATTTTTGTGTCTTTCTCTGATTTAAAGCCATATTTTGATAATTTTATAAAATAATATTGAGTTACATTTGAAATTATAATATTTCATAGTAAACATGATATTCCATCATAGGGATAAAACAAAACATACTTTCTTTGTTCGCCTACTGTTCCCTACCTGAACATTTGAAATAGGCACATATAAACTAGTTTTTCTGTGGTCATCTTCAACCCTGGAAATATGGAAGAATCAATAGCAACTGATGTTTCAAAAACATTTTTTCAATTTTTCTGTATAATCTATGTTGTCCTATAAATTATAGGAAAGTATCAATGGTGATAAATGCTTTACATATTTAATTTGATTATTGTTTTATTTTATTCTTACTACATATCAGAGACTGTGACACAGTAGATTAAAATGGTCTATAAAATAGCCATTGTCTTTGCTTTCATAAGCTGCAAAAAAAGACAATATGGAAATAGCCATGCAAGTGAATATAAAATTTCACCAGTGACAAATACTTTGAAGGAAAACACCAAATACTTGGAGAAAGCAGAAAAGAAATCTGTTCCAGACAGAGATCATCTCTGAAGAGGTGAAGAATTGCTGTTTGAGTGATGACAAAGCTGAACTAGGGCATTTGGAACCCAAATCATTTGGTGCATTCATCATGCATTCTAATTGCTACAGGGAAGAAACTTAGCCAAGGAAGTTTGTCAGAGGATGAAATTTCCAGCACAAAGACACCAACAAACGTATAAAATAATAAATGATATGATTTGTGTATATTCTTTAGAGGCAGAACAAGACAAAGAGATTATTTTATAAAGAAGCCCATCTGTTGAGGGTGCAGGGGGGTACAAAGGACTAGGGCTAGAGGTAACATAACTCAGAGAATAATCCATACAGGTGTCTCATACCCCAGAGCATTAGTAGGATATTGAAAAAGATAAAGACAAGTTTCTCGGGAAATTGAAGATGGACAATATTCCAAAAGGAATGAGGTAAGAGCAATGCCTCAGACAAAGCAAAGAAAAATAATAAGGTGTCCTGACCCAGAAGGAATTCTACACACCTCAGAACAGGGTCTGTCTGTTCACGAGAAACTGACTAAACATCCTTAGAAGAAATCATATTAGCAGACTCGTAAACACCAACTAAAAGGCGGATTCATTCACATAAATTTTACCACTACCCCACCTGTCATCTTTCATATCACATTAGCTTCGTCTGGGCAGAACAAGGCTCTGAAAAGTAGCTATTGCCAATTAAAGAAACAAGAGAATGGTTTTGCAATGTACTCTATAATGTTTTCAAGTAAAATTGGATTTATGAATTGCAAAAAAAAATACATTGGCTTGCTGGTTCTGACAGGTCTTCACTTGATTTAATTTAGGACTTTGAACGTATTAACATTCCAAAGGGTTTAGAACGGGGAACATTAAGTGCTCTACACAAAGTTTATATCCAATCCCTTCCTCCTCCATCTGCAATATTTTTTTAACAGAGGAAAATAATAACTTTCAAATCTGCTATTATTTAGCAATTCTGGGTTTTGCAAGAGCAGTGTTAATACTTAAATGGAACTGACAACAACATATAAGTCTTTTAAAGGATGGTAGACATCTCAGACAGGTCTCCAATAGAGTTGGACTATAAAATTAAGTTGCTAAAAAATAAAAAGCTACTTTTCCCCTATCCTAAAATTCCAGCCATCTTCCACATTATTTTCCAAAGTGAAAAATCTGAGGGCAATTCGACTTCACAGAGTATTTTCAATGAGATTTTAAAATGCACTTCTTGAATAAAAAGATTTCTGTAATATAAAATCATTACGTAGCATTTCCTTCTCTGCCCTTAATCATCTGAATTTATTTCTTTTCCTAAATTCCATGATTAGGCAGAATTTCTATCTTTTCTATCAAGGACATTTAAACAGAGTGTAGATATCAGGCTTGCTTTGTCTATGCCTCAAAAACTGCAAGGAGCTTTGTTTTAATGTATTTGATTTTCTTTAGAATCAACACTCCCTCTTGCATTTAAATGTAATGATGTAAATCAGAGCTGACACTGTGAGTGCTGTCGGCAGCCTTTCTATGCACCTCCTCTGCAGATTCCAGTGCATGCTACATTTTTTATACAAATTATGATTAGAACAAGCAAATAAACACTGTATAGTTTACATGTAAAGTAGCTCCTGCATAGAAAAGTTTAATGATGATTCATGAAAACACACACAAAAAAATCACAGAACTACAAACCTTCAGACACATCATAAGATGAAGTCACATGTTGTGTTTAGTTCAATGTGAAAAATGAATACCTCTTAAACTGTACATAAAAAGTGATACATACACCATCATTTTAGAGATTAGCAGGGTCTTTAGAAGCCCAACACTGTCCTCCAGCTCTGGAACTGAACTCCCATCCATTGCTTTGATGAAACAGAAAGTTACTGGTTTGTATTCAGTGTCTGTGCTGAATTAAGAATGTGTGCCTTTGAATATAGTCCTGCTTTCAGCACTCTGAAGTACTGATACTTGGGAGGACTTCCGGAAAGGCAGGTCTCAGCTTCATGCTGCCCTGAGCACTGAGATGTACCCTCTCCTCAGTGTTCAGCATCCACGTAAAGAGTGATACAATCCTCTGTCTATAGTCAATCCAGTTTCGCATTCTCTTTCCCTTCCCTCCCACTGACCTCCTAACTCCCCCTTTCCTCTCCTCTGCTCTGCTCCGTCCCTATTTCCCACTCTTTTCCATGTAGGAAGTGTAAAATTGAATGTTTATACAAAGATTATGCAATGCCATTGCACCGAGCTGCTGGGAGAGAGCTTTGTTAGGCCAACATTGCTATGCAGCTCACAGAAGCACAGACATTTTTTCAGCTAGAAGAGAATTAGAGATAACCCTGTGAAGTGCTTTCCAAATTGTATTTTAGCAGTGGAATCTTTGGTTTAAAGAAAATTCTACATAAGATCACAATATATAAAATTGATGAAAGTGGAGCTGCTCTTTGAAACAAAGAGTAAGGAGGGCACAGAATCCCTCATCCTCATCTTCCTTCTTGCTTTCAAGAAACTCTGGTCTCCTCAGAAAAACAATTTAAACCCCTTGATCTTATCCTCGCCCCTATCTGAGGACCAGCAAGATCAAATGTTTTATCCCAAGTAATGCACCTTTTAAGTTACAAGGACACACAAGCAACCCAGCATTCTGTATCTGGGAATTGTAGGTGGGTTTGTTCTTACTTTCATAAAATATGAATACAAAGCAAAATAAAGCAGAATAACCTTGAATGAGGGATAGAATAGTTACGTAATCTCAATAAGTGGCAATGAGCAGTTGTTAGACACATAAAAAAGATTTATTCCTTCAAGATGCTTAGAGTCCAGTTGGTGGAAAGATGCAGAAAAACAAACAAATTATAAACACTCTGGAGTTGGAGGCAAACCAGTGCAAAAAGGGCCTTCTGTCTTTCCTGTAGGATCATGGAATTTGTGATAAATGGGGTAGCTTTCATTGTAACATGGAAGAACAGGAGCTACCCAGGAAAGGGAGATTTCAGGGAAAGGACCCAGCTTGTATGAACCCGTGGAAGGAAAGAATGTGGAGCAGTCCAGGAGTTGCAAGCGTCTTGGTGGGTTATACGGGGCAGGAGGAAAAGTAGGCAAGGATGCTGAAACAGAGGGCCAAAAGGCACTGATCTTGTGAGAAACCAGAAAGAATTCTGAGTGGGAACATGACATTCAAATTAGAAAAAATGTCTATGTGAGGAGGAGGCAAATTAGAGCTGTGATACTGGCTTTGACCATGAAATGGACAGTAAGGAGGACTTATTTCTACACTGGGTGTGATGAATGAGGGTAGGCCATAGACAGGGACAGGTCTGTAACTGGGGTTGTGGGACAGATGGCTGTCAGTACCTGGGCTGGAATAGCAAAAGAGATCAGATTTTAGGCTCAGAGAAAAGCATGGTTAGTTTGGATCTGAATTTACTAAATTGGAGAGGGCTTGAGGCCCTGTTGAAAAAGTCTCAAGATTTTGGATAAAATACTAAAGGATCCTGAGCTACAGATTTTAAAATTTTAAAGATTCTAAAAATTTGGGTTAAGAGTACAGGAGAAGGAAAGGTTCCAAAATCTAAGTTTTAAGTATGAAATAAACATGCTGAAACCCTCCAAAAAGGTAGAGGAAGAGAATAAGCAGGGAGAGTGGGAGAAGTGTCCTGGCAAACACAGGAGGAAAGGAACTCAGGAGAAAGGGACCGGCCGACTGGGTCAACTTCTAGAGGTGCAGTGTAAGGTAAGAACTGAACCTCACCAGTCACGTCGGCCACAAGAAGGGGACATAGGGTCTTTGTGGAACAGTTCAGCACCACAGCAGGGGCTGAAGTCCACCTCTGTTTGAGGAGCAAATGTAAAGTGAAAAATAGAAATATTTATTTTAGATTGTTATGGCACTGTAGTACGACTGCATTTCAATAAACTTTTCCATACAGGAAAGGGGAAATATAAGTTTTTTAGCTCAAGCAGAATGAGAAGC
This sequence comes from Chinchilla lanigera, assembly GCF_000276665.1. NCBI lineage: Eukaryota > Metazoa > Chordata > Mammalia > Rodentia > Chinchillidae > Chinchilla > Chinchilla lanigera. The sequence goes on from NW_004955409.1 coordinate 34,628,834, forward strand.
AAAATTAAGATTTTTTTTTTTAATAATGGAAGGGACTTGAGAATTACAGGTCAGTGAAGGGGCGGGGGTGAAGACCAGGAGAGAACAAAATGGCAAAGAACGAAGGTAAAGTGCATTCCCAAGCCCGGAATGCAGTGTTGCTGTGAAGAAATGGGAAATAGTGATGAATTGAAAGCATTGTAAATAATTGTGCGGAAGCTCAGAGGATCCTTCCCGGACAGCAAAATAGTAGACGTGAGAGAGGAAACGGCAGGACAGACTCTGAGGGCAAGTAGTTGTAAGAGTCCCTGACTAAAATGGCTGCGGACAAGGCACATGCTGGCAGGGATGTGTATTAAAACTGCCCGTGGTGCTGAAGTGCAGCGGTGCTCAGAGGCAGGAGTTTCCAGCTCCCATCTCGGGCGAGGCAGATGTCCACTCTGAACCCTGGCCCGAGGGGTTGGGAACTGTGGCAGTTTTATTGTGAGATGCGGCAGCACTGTATCCAAGCATCACGGAGACCTGTGAGCCTGGGAGAAGGCGAGTGCGTACTCTGAAAAGCTTCAGAGCTGTTCAGAGTTTCACCTTCCCTCATTACAATTTTTTCATCTACCTCTGAATGCCTTTCTATGCCCTCTGGACAGAGATAGGCCAAAGTTCCCCTCTAGCTATCAGCTGCACACTCCCACACCTTCGTGTTTATTTCCAAGTGCACTTTCTATCTTTCAGGGTCATTAAGGCTAGCAACAGCCTTAGAAGACCCTGCTGTCTGTGGGATGATTACATCTACAGTGGCCATTTGCAGCACATCAGAAGGCAGGTATGTTATCTCCATTTTGGAACAATTATTCCATATACATAATCACCAACACTCCCTCTCTCTTTATGGTCAGTTAATAACAATCTGTCTTGCCAAAGACAGCAGCACATTCAGGAGCTATTCCTTCCTTAGAGGGTTTTCACAACTGACATTGCACTTAGAGGTAGTAGAGGAAAAAAATCAAATTAAGTCATTTCCCTCCTACCCTTTTGCTACCTACTTGGAAATCATTAGTACAAATGATAGTTAGCCCAGCAATAGCAGTACAATCAAAAGAACCACATCCATCTCAGTGAACCATGTCGCTAGCTTGGGTATTGCAATGGCTACTAATTAACAGTGACACACATTAATGGCCCCAGCAGCAGGGTCAACACAGCATTAGTAGTGTCTTAGTACAGACAGAAATGATAGATATTAAAGTCTTTTCTCCAGCCCCAGGGAAGAGAGGGGAGGGGAACTGGAATCCCTTGACAACACAGACAACATGGAAGCAGACTGTCTAAACCGACAGACTTCTTATACCAAAGAGGAAAAATTGCTATACAAGAAGGCTTCCTGTTTCTGAGTCTCCAGGATGATTTTATGTTTAATTTAATAAAACACAGGTTTAGCCCTGAACCTAGGAGACCACTACCATGTGAAGTTAGGGAAAAGGCCAAAGTATAATGTGTTTTTATTCTGAAACCTCTCATCAAGTCCCTACATTGATTTTTCCTGAAAAATAAGTCAATCAATAAAAATTTAATGGACACTTGGCTCTCTACCATGTCATGACTGTGGCCCAGACTGAAGGGAAAATCGGGAGACATCCAGGAGACTGACAAACGTTCCTTCCTTAAAGAACTCTCCCCACTGGCCTGCTGGGGAATACCAGGAGAAGTCTTCACGAGACTCAGTCAAGGAGCAATTGAATGTGTTAGGTGGCCAGGCACCCACAGTCACTGATGTAGCCTTGTGCCTTCAGTCCTTCCATGCTTGCGGGCAACAGCAGGTCCCTATTAAATATTTGCTGACAAAATAAATAAACCCACCCTCAGTTGTTACCCATTTCATCCTGACTAGTTGACCAGATTATAACTTGCAACTATCGTTGAGCAGTGTTCACAGAGACTAAAAGAGGGTTTGATGATGGGGCAGGAGCCAGGGGATGTGAAGTCCAGGGACCAGCTGAAGAATGAGGAGATCAGGATTCAAAGTAAAGACGGGCAGCTTGAAGGCCTCAGGCACCTGTCAGGGAAAACGATGAAATGAAACACAGTGACCTCGAAGACAAAGGTGCCTGCTTTTGTCTCAGAGGGCAACCTAAGGCAGGGGCTTTGTTTTCTGGAGAGGACAAATATCTCAGATCTATCTTCCAAAATTCTCTTCTCTCTTGGCCCTTCCCCAGTTTCCAAGGGAAGCAGACTGTGTTTGTTTGTTAAGCACAGCACTACAATACACAAACAGATTGACATAAATTTATGCCAGCCTTCCATGTTTAAAAACATGAATTATTCAAGAAATATTACAATATTAATTAGAAATCATTAAAATGTGAGTGCTGGGGGAGGGAGAAATGAGATAGTGCATTAGCAAAATCGCATTTAGCCCAAACATAAAGTGTGCCAAAGCTGCTTAATCATTGTTTTGATAGTCAAAATACCATAACACCAGTTTCACAGTACAGGGGAAGGAAGCTTCTTGGAAGCCTCTGCTTCCCATTATTATTGAGGAAATTAATTATTTATGGAACTCCGGCAGTGTACTGGGTGCTCCAGAAGACACAAATAAGGCAAGGTTTCTGCCCGGAGGGCTTACGAGGAAAATCAGAGCTGCACAGAGCTCTGACACACACTCCCAGCCATGATTAATGATCACGAGTACAAGGGGCTTCTGCTCTGACTTTTCAGTTTGCTCAATGTTTTAAGTTTTCAGCCTTTGGAGGAATCATAAGGTGAATGTTTTTACTGAAGAATGCCATGGAAGAAGCAATCTTTAAGAAGCCTTGTAAATGACAAAATCATATACAAACGCGGGAGATCAGTGTTACTTCTGCAATGCACAGAGAAGAGTAATAAAGAGCCTAGGTCCTGGAGGGTGGGCACTGAGTTGAGTGATTTGGAGGTGGAGGATTCACAGATGATGGTGATTATTTCATATTTATTCTGAAGTCTACAAACTAGGATTGTTGCAAAATGCTTGACATAACTTTTGCAAGCTTTAAAGATGCCAACACTGTTTTATATACAATATTTTCAAATATGACAATGGCCCTGGCTTATGGTGAGCATTTTAAAATGGTTGGTAAATTATTGCATTGTAAAAGGAAAGACCAGGAAACACAATACCGAGCTGGTTTATATCTGTTTAAAGTGGGACCATTTGGACAGCTGAATTAAGTATTTCACGGTAGTGGGGGATCATCCCATCCCAAGGCTGCTGCCATAGATCACAACTAGAATCCCCACGACCTTAATTCATTGCTATGGCTTCCAATGCAGCACTGGGCAGTAAGCACGTGATCGTCATCTCCTGCAGGATATGGCCAAGAAAGAACAGAAACAGGGTTGCAGAGAGCCAGTACTGGAAACTAGTTCATTCTCTTGCCCCATATAATTTAGTTTATGGCCAGCAATGGACCCTGGTAAACTCATACACTATCATCACTGAATTTAAGATATGAGACTTGATCAAAGGAACCACTGAGTCTTTAGACATATCCCAATCGGTACGACCTGTGAACAAGCCAGGGACATCCACACTACACTGTTTCTCCCTCACTTAAAATATTAGCAGATTCTGTTGCATTCTTGAAAGCACCTAGTCTACAGCTCATGGAAATTAGGGATTTGGATGCAATCTTTCGTGATATCCTTTCCATAAAACAAAATGAAGAGAAGAATGGAGATTTAAAGCTGATGTGGTTGCATATAGATTCAGGAAATCTAGTGGGTCTAAACAGAAATATGCACCAAACAGAATGAACCGAGAAGCACGAGGTAAACAACGAAAGGAAAGACAAACAATACAGGGTTAGTCTCAAATCCCACAGGTAGCACCACAAAATCTAGACACTGTAGCAAGATGAAATCTTGAAAAAGTTACAGTCACAAAGAAAGAGGTAAGTGAACTCTCCAGGGCTTGCTTCAATGAAATGTTTCTTGTCTTTTCTTTCCTTTTCTTTTTCCCACAGTTCTTGTGGGTATTTTCTTTTAAGGAACTCATTAAATTTAGAGGTAGTCTTTTGATACCAAGCCTCAGGTCTGAAGACTAACAGTAAATATTTGTGGAGTAAATTACAAAATGATTTTAATTTTAAATCTAAATTTATGTATGTTATTTCCTACTTGACATATAAATGGGCTAATATTACTAACAGGAGTAGAGGCAGAGAGTGCGACAACTCCTACTCTTCATAAACAATCAAGACTAAGGGAGGCAGTCATAGAACCCTACAAGTTCAGCAGCCTTGCAGACTAATTCACAGTCCCAATACAGCAATTACCTTGTAGCATTTGCACTGACTTCTTGAATATTTACCATTATATATATATCCTCCTGGAAAGGACACTTTTCTTTCTTATAAATGTAAGCTTGATTTCTCTTCATTCTGCTAGGACAACACAAGAATCTGCCTTCCATCACTGAATTCTTCAGTACAGATACACATCAACTATTCATTCTTTTCTCTCTCAAAACATGCACATTAACATAATGAGAAAGCCAGGACATTAACTTTTTCATTAGAACCACTCATATTTTTTTAGCAATGTTTCTTTTAACTTCTAAGAGCAGGAATAGAAGGTATTTTAAAACTGCAATAATAGACAGAAAAACAAGTACCAGAATAAAATAAAGGTACAAATCCATTTAGAAGAAAATACAAGTGTAATGAGATACTTGACCCTACACACATGACCTCAGTAGCTGATCAAAAGCATTGTGCTTTTCAAATAATCAGGATGCAATTTAATATAGTAGAAACTGGCCAGGTTACAAGATCAACCGTTACAGTTTAGATTTTCTTGAGTTCATGTTTACAAGCTCAGATGTCTCTGCAGTGGAAAATACTCAAAGAAAAGATAAGTTCACTTGAAGAGGGGAAGTTACCAAATACTTCTGGATCCATTCATTCACTGAGCGGGCATTCAGGCTGAGCTCAAATCTATCGTTGTAAGGATGTATCTTAGATAACAAAGCAAAGCACAAAACATAGTGATCATGATGGTGAAACTTCCTCAAATAATCATGGCTGCAGTTAACATCAGAGACTAAACACTCTCATATCTATCCTATGAGATGTAATATCACCTTAAAACAAGTGTACCATCTTTCAAAGGGAGAAATTTTTAAATGAACAGAAATATTCATGTGTGCAACACACACACACACACACACACACACACACACACACACCTCAGCACCGAGTTCTTTAGGAGTGTGAAATACTGCTAAGATTAAGTACTAGTTGAAATGAAGATGTGTTCTTAGGGTGATTTCTTAGGTAATTCCTAGATCCAGTGGGATCTTCTGGGAAAGAGAAACATATTCCAAGGAGCCACAGTGACTGGGGATCCTGAAATAGGAGTCAGCCTACTTACACTTGAGCCCCCTTAGAGTCAACAATGAGGTGGCTTCCCAGCCCGGAGCAAAAACCAAAGCAGAGGCATGGCTTACAGACCCAAAGATCCTGCCCTGAGTTGAATACTTCTTACTAATTCTCCTGAAAAACAACACTCAAGGAAGGTTCATCTTGCCTGTTGTAAAGCTCTCACTTGTGACACTCAGTTTTAGTCTGTAGTGGCTCCGGAAGCTCACAGTGTCATATATGTCTGAAGAACAACACCATGCAGACTTCTCATACCTCCCCACCAGCACTGATCCACTCCCTCAGCATCTTCAGGGCACAGACTTCCAAGTATTCAAGTCTGCCTCAGGTGAGTCTGAATTAGCGTATGCTATAACATTAACAGACACACTCAAGCATAAGCACAGTGCCTGCACACAAGTGTGTTAGACTTGTAGCAAAGGACTCCTTCCTAGTCTATGTATGAAAATACACTTCCTAACAATCTATTATCAGGGTCTTGTTTTCAAGAATTCTTCCCTGCAGAAGCTTGACCTTAAGGCAATTCCTCCACACTTCCAGACAGAGAGATGCTACACTGGTAATCACAGTGTAAGACTGAACCTACCGCAGTGAGAAGAAAATAACAAGGGGTCTCAACCCTCTCAGTCCATTGCCTCTTACTATTTCTTCTCAAATAAAAAATAAATAAATAACCCTCAGGGAGTTTTACCCATTGCAAAGGGTCACAGAGAATATGTTCACACTAGCATCAGCATTCAGGCTGGGAGTACTCCTTGGGCACAGGTACAAAGCCTGGGCAGAGAACTAGCCCTTTCACACTAGAAAGTGACACCTCCCTCAGATTACAGCCAAGAAACCAGAGCAGAGGAGACAAGTAAATATCCCCTGTCCCCGTGGTATCTCCCGCCTAATGGGAATCGTAGTTAATGATCTGAATCGAAAGCGAAGTCTTGTTTTATGGAATGCTCACTCTTTGTTAAGCAAAGTTGTTTGGGCAAAGGACCATTCTATTGATTTAAAAATTGATTTCTTTTTTCCTCCTTCATATAACTAAAACATGACTCACAAATCACAGCTCTTTTATTCTTCTGGCTGCAACCTAGCCTGAATCTCTCCCAACCTACGCACGGAGGGACGTCTCATGGAGGTGCAGGAGGAGGAAGTGGGAACATTTGGACAGAGATTGTTCAAGATTCTATTAAAGGTTTCAAGCGGCTTCCTTTGAACATTTTGTAATTTATATTTCAAGTCCCTCGGTGTAATTATTGTAATTATCATTAATCATCAACTTCCAGACCCAATCGAAATGCAGAACATTGGAAAGGTCAGAGCAGTGGAGAATTCTACTATCCTTCACAGAAGATGGGAGGCATTAACATTCTGATGCTCTACTTGTGTGACAAAGATTGTAATGAAAACAGAAAATAGCACAAGATTAATGTGTCCTCATGATAAGAATTATCATAAGGAAAAGAGAAAATGGAGCGAACTTAACCCACTCCTGTCATGGCAGCATGGTGGTGAGAGGGGTTGTGCTAAGGGGCAAGCTGAGGCAGATCAAGCTGGCCCTGCTGAAGATGATTGAGTCTTCCTTCAGTTGCGGAGTGATGGGAATAACTTAGGAGTGAGGTAAAAGGGAGGAAAGGGGTAGGGAATGAAAAAAGAATTAAGATATATATGTGTACCAGCTCCCCACAATGAATGTAATCATTATATATTCCACACATGTGCTAAAAAATATTTTTAAAGTCATTAACTTAGGAGCCCGGCAGATCACGTTCTAGATAATTTGTTAGACTCCTCATTGTCTACTTGGCACTTTCCCTAGATGTGTGGCTCCTGATAGGATCACTCCTTTGACCTTTGAATTCACCACTGCCTGCTGGAAATCCACCTGCATATACAAAACAAAGCTCATCATTTCTTCCTTAAACCAAACCTACTGCCTGAGGACAAAAAAGGATTGTGATTCAACACCAAAATTCTGGGTTCAAATCCCAGTCTGTTTACTTATTATGTGTTCCTGGGAAAGATGTTATCCTTTCCCGTGATTCTATCTTCCTATTTTTAATATGTGCTTACTGCTATTCTAATGTGCCTACTCCAGCCTGTGGAAGATAAAGTGATGCAATATACTAAATTACTCAGGGCACAGAAAGTGCTCACCAAGTGTCATCTGTTTTTTAAATTATGACTTACTATTATTATGAAGTTCATTCATTCTTTCTTATTTAAATAAGAAAGAAGGTATGCAAATTATTCCATATTTCTGCATTTTTGTCATCCTCAAATAAATAGAACAGAGCCAAGTCCCATCTATTTACCCCTTTAATCTCCTTCAAATATTTTCTTTTGTGTGTATGTGTCTCTTTAAACATCTTTAATATGAAAGACAACTACAGAAAATTCATAAAACAAATACATAGTTAAACAAATCTGTATAAGGTAACCATGTCTATAGCCATCAGTTAGGTCAGCAAATATAAGATTAGCTGTATTCAAAAGAGCTGCATGAGTTCCTTCCACATCTTAATTTATTGCCTGTGCTCTTAGGTAGTCAATATCCCTCAGATATTTCCCTTCAATGTACAATGCCATTGCCTTGTTTGGAGCCCTTGTAACTCTCCCTTGTATTAACAATAAGCATCTTCCCTCCCGTGGGGTTGCCCTATTCTAAACCATTAACCACATTGGAGCCAAAAGAATTTGCAAATGCATGAATAGCCTAAAGGCCTTGTCCTGCTTAAATTGCATCATGCCTTTCAGCTACAGTGGAGACTCCTTAGAAAGACATAGGGCGCCCTCCAGATCCAACTCCAACCTCCCCTCCCACCCTCACTCCTCCATAAAACCCTAATTGTTCCCCTTGCTCCAGACTTGCCACATCTCCTGCGGCCCCAGGATAGTTTTTCTCTCTCTTGCCTTCGTGCCCTTGTTAATGCTGTACCCTTGGCCTGAAAAGAATTTGCCTTCTATGTCTGGAAAATCCCTTCTAATCCTTAAATGACTCTACTCAGGCATCATCACCTCTCTTGGAAGCTTTCCCTAACCTTCTTCTTCCCTAAGTAGCATTAAATGTTCTTCGCATGTCCTTACAACACAATATTATTATCTCTATTTATATTGTGTTCTGATGGGTATAGGTTCCTATCTCCCAGACACTGTCTTTTCATCTCTATGAAACCATTCCTTAGCCTTGCACCTGGTATGTACAAGAGATTCAATAAATTTTTCTTGAATAAATTCACACATCCTTCTTTCTTGATAACAACAATTATGAATGAGAAGAAAAGTGAGATGAAATTCAAATAATTCTTTTCGACTTTTGATGAGCCAGTACAGTGGGAAATAAGTTTGAAAAACTTCCTAAATTAAAGGGAAAAGGAAGACTGTGACTTATCTCTGCTTTTCCAAGATTACTCAGGTTATTTGCATTGCCTGCTAATAGAAGACAACGAATAGAGGGCCTGTTCAGATGCACCACCAAGCTGAAGATAATTGTAGTAATTTGCTGAAATGTGTCCCCCTAAATTGCTCTTATATAATAGGGAAAGGAAATTGAGAAATGTTACAGAAAAGAAAAAAAAATTAAAACTAAATTTTATGAGAGCAGGAATGCAGGGGAACTGCACTAAACAACCAGTTTTTCAGACTCATATTAAGGGAGCCAACAGGGAAAAGCATAAAGAACAATAATTCCACTTGACAACCCAAAGGTATGAAGTCTGAGGAGTCAATTACAGTACCCTGCAGAAGGGGTACGAAGTATATCTTATTACCAGAGGCAAACAGCACCATGAGAATGGTGAACGCCGTAGCTGATCTCTCCAAAGAATCACTTTCTACTCCCCTGCTGATGAGAAAGGGGGACAAATTCCTCAGCTAACTAAAGAGAGGTGACTGAGATCCACTCAGAAAGCTCAAGAGAGTGTCTGGGAACAGAGGTCATGGGGGCTGTGCTAGCGAGGCCTGGGGCAAGCTGACTAGGGAGACAGTTTACAGTGACGTTGGAGAAAACCTGAATTATACTCAAGAAGAGACTCAAACCTTGTAGCTACAGAAGCAATACTGAGGCCTGAGGGGAAAAGAAAGGTCAGAAATGGGAAATAATAACAGCTTCAGAAGATGAGAGGGAGTATGGAAAGGGTCAGGGCACAGATTCAAGATGGAGCCGTAGGTGAGACAAGCAGCAGAGGGTTCACTTTCCAGAGTGTTGTCCTGTGTGTGATGGAGACAGCCGGAAGGAGCTGCTCAGGACGGGCAGCAAAAACTCTTTGAAGAAAAATGGAAAATAGGAAAGTTTATTTCTACTGCCTCTGTCTGGAAAGTAGAGCAGTGGGAACACAGGAAGAGGAGAGGAAACCTCAGTAAAAGGAAGCTACATGACGGCTGCCCTGAAGGCAGATTTACAGCTGCCATTCTCCCTTCGTCTGAGAGGCCTGGAGATGCCCAATAAACACCCTCACTGAGCTTACACAATTGCCCCTCCCCTCTGCTCAGAGGTTTCTCCTTCCCTCCTTAGCTGTGATCCGGCTTTCCTGTTTAACCCAGCAAATCTATCTGATGATCTTCCTTGCTTTTAAATCAGTTTCTCCATAAGAGGTTATATCTCAGCTTAGCTTCCTTGAGCTGTGTGATCCACAGCCTCATACTTGATCCGGGGTCCTGTACAGTGCACTTTGGCCAAGCTCGGGGCAAAGTGAAATGTTTCCCCTTCCATATGTTTGTATATTGGAGATGATGCTCAGAACAATAAAAATTCTTAAAACTGTTAACCTTAGTAGGAAAGAGTTTATGGTGTTTACACAAGAAAATCTAAGTTTTGAGAAACAAGATGGTATGCTTGGTGTCTGCCCAGTTATCTGATGTGTAATAAAGGGAATTTTGTGAACTAGTTTCAATTGTGTGTTTGACATGTAATCCTACAGGTAGAAGAATTAACACATTAAAAAAAAGACCATGGGCAAATGTTTAAAAAGTCAGATAGTATAAGCATGAAAATGAAAGCCTGAGAGAGTAGGAGTTCCATTTATCCCTAATTCTAAATGATTACTGGAGTTTTGGCCAAAAGGAGAATGTACACATTAGAAATCACAGGGGTGGGATTAAGGAGTTTATATATCATCACAATGGAGGGTTCCACATGAACTCCTCAGGTCAGTTTAACTGTGCAGATAGCTACTATGGAAGGAATCATGTATGACCTCCCAGAAAGAAAAAAGCTAAGAATATCTAGTTATTTTATATGGAAAAAAAACACTTGATAAGGACTTTCAGTCAATAAAACCCAATAATAAGTAAAATGACACTGAAAGTATAAGAAAGATAAGAGTACCCATAAGGTGTCACTAAGATTTGATAATCATCTTACTCATGATAAATACCCTAGTTGAAATGCATACCCTATTGGTTATAAATCAGCTCTTTAGAAGTAAATGTTAGTAAGTCTCATTTAATGTGACCCACCTAAAGAGGGTGGATATTCACACTAACTCCCCACCGTCCTCCAGTGTCTACAAGAGAGTAGCAAGACCTCTGGCTTGGTTGGGCAGGTACTGGTTGTCATGGGGAAGCAATCTGCCATCCCAGCAAACCCAGTCCCTACCAGTGAGTGTTAACCAAGAGAGAGGGATTATACCATCAGGAACTGAGTACAGAGGAGATCACAGTCCTGGAGTCGCATGAATGAGTATGTAGAATCAGCACTGCAGTCAAATGCAGCGTCTGAGATGAAGTATTCAAATATAGCACAGGAGTAGAGTCCTGGATAAACAAATCAAGCTAAGTATGTTGTGCCACCATGTGAGCAGTTTGAAAAGAAACAAGAATAACACTGTAGTTACTCTCGTAGTAGTCAAGAACATGGACCCTTTGGTCACATTGTCTGGATTCAAGTTCCTGCCTCACAAATTACTAGCTGTATCATATTGGCTGACCTATATAATCTCTCTGTGCTTTATAAATTTGTGAAATAAGGATAATAGTAATATATCTCTCATATTATATAGTATGATAGTAATATATCCATGTTACAAACTGGGCACATATGAAACTGTGTATTTGCCCTCATTCCTACCCAAGTAATACAGCTTAGAGTCTAAACAAAGAACAGAGGCTCACATGAAACTCAGGGCCCACTTAACAGGTCATGGCAGCATTCATTGAATCAGTAACTAGTTTGGAGTGTACACTGCTAAATTTGGGGAGCACAGCAGTAATCGGTGAGATTAAGTAGAGGAGTTAGAACTATATACCTATGTGGATGCTTATACTCCCAAGGGCAGAACTGAGCTAGAGAACATCTGAAAAATGAAGTTCTTTTTGTTTCCCACTCATTCAGAAAATGCAGTCAAAAATCCATTCCACAGCACCACCTGTGCTGCTAGCAGAGAGCTAGGATGTCCCAAAGCTAGACGTTAAAGCCACTGGAAATGAGAAAATAGAATACGGCAGAGGGTAGCCATCAGGTGTCAGAGACTAAATGGAGTGGAGTGGACAGTGGAGGGTCTCCCACTGACCAGGATGAGCAGGGCAGTGTGCACACAGGTGTTGGTCAAAGGAGTGTATATATGAAAGCACATGGAGATGAATGAGCCCTTCCCCTAATGAAGAGGGGAGTTAGAAACAGAGAAGACACTAAAATAAAATTTTGTGCTGGATTAGATGCCTCCATGTAAACTTGGATTTTCCTTGCACATAGACAAATATAGAAATAAATCTATATTGAGTCAACTGCCAGCATGATGCTGTATTCCTCCTGAATAGTGCATGATCCCTACAAATGAACTGAAAGAGTAAATAAGATCCAAAAGGTACAACATATATTGTGAGTGGGAAAGAAACTTCTCAGGAGGAAACAAACAACTGATATGGGGGAAAACAGAAAAGAGGGAAGGGAAAATTTAAATATATATATATACACACACACAAGATAGCTAAGATAATTGTACTATTAATTTCTATTAGTTCATTGAAAGCAACAGTTAGTGTTTAGATTGTTTGATCAATTTTGCATGCCTGTATCTTATAATCTGAGCAACTACTTTGGAGATAACAATACAATATAATAACCATTATTAATTTCCCAGCATGTTTTGAAATTATGTATCATTTTTATTGTTTTTGCTCTCTTTAAAATAAAGAAATTAAAAAAATAAAATCATGGGGCTGGGGATTTAGCTCAGCGGCAAAAGTGCCTGCCTGGCAAGCGCAAGGTCGTGAGTTCGGTTCCCGGTACCGGAGAAAAACCAAAAAAAAAATAAAAAATAAAATAAAATCATCATGTTAACAGTTTAAAGGGGGAAGTCATACCACCATCTCAACAGATAGAGAAAAAATTGTCAGTAAAACTCCTTTCCCATGACAAAAAATTATTTAAGTATTCCATAACCTAAGTAAAGAACTTTTTTTTAAATGAGGACATTTTCCTGCACAATCCAGCCCAGAAAGACAGACTTTTCTCAGGTTTTCGGTGGCCTCCCTGTGCCCCCTCCACCAGTGAAATGCGAAGCTGTGACTGGAACTGACCTTGGAGCAGGACCAGCAGAGAAAAGGAGAGGGGGAAGCCAGAGGTTTCCCATTCTCTTGTGCTTACAAGAATCCATTTTCTCATTGCTCTAGTTAGAAAGAGTGGCTCCCCCTAGAGAGTCTGCTGTCTGCCTGCGCAGCCCACTGTTATTTTTCCTATGCTTGGGTCAAAGCTGGGAGATGAAGGAGCGGGGATAGGACTGGGGGTGTCTTACACTCAACACAACATTCCTAATTTGTTTTGGCTTTCTTCCTTGATGTATCTGCTATTGTTTAAATTTCTAACTTTAGGGTGTTGGCTTTTGTATTTTAACCAGTCTTTAATTGTTATCACTGGGATAGACTTTATAGGGACTATTTTCTTTTTGGAAGACATCAATAGCTACAACTTCCTTTCTAAATCTGTCACTGCAGGAGGCCGGCATCAGTAGTATACCACCTATGCTCTGCAAAGTGTGAGCTTTTTGCTCAGAAGCACCCTGCCCTCGGTTTAATGCTTTGCTGTGCTTGCCTTGAAATACCTTGTTTAGATGAAGAACCATAAAATAGTGGAATATGTGAGTGAGCAAAAGAGCTACAGATAAAATGCATGTGACAACTACCCCTTGCTGCCTTCACTAGCATGTAGAATTCATGATGGCCCATGAGTACAAAATTCTAGTAGACTCACAATATATGAGCATGCAGTGAAAGCAAGAAGACAGGTATTAAATCCACAGGTGAGTAGTACAGGTGCTGGCAGCCATACTTTCTGTTGGAACCAGAACTAGTTGAAGAACTAGTTAAAGAAACACACAAAACAAGGAAGCCTATTGTACCCATCTTTGCTCATGTGACGTCGTCTCATTACCCAACAGTTTACATGCTTAAAAGGACAAAGAACAATAGCAGTTCCTTTATAAAATAGTTACATTCCTTTATTCCTGCCATACTCATCAATCAGCAGGTCAAAGTAGGAAGTATATTGGTAGAATGTGAGCAAAGCAGTAAGTGAAATAAAACTAAATCAGTTTAGAAGCATTTCTAACTGTTAAAATACACATGTATGTAGGAGCTGTGTAATGTCAGTGATTCCTCATGCCAGTTAAGTGCTCTTCTATTTTCACTTAAACTGGCATTGTACGATATAGAGATGAATGGTAAAATTAATGGTAATAACCTAACACTTTAAATTTATTTTATATGGAACAACAGTAAATAGAAAATTGCAAAAACATTGTGAAAAATCCAGAGATGAATCATAGAAGAAAGGAAAAAGCTTGTTTAGTATTTACTACTTTTTCATAGAACTTTTTTCCTGCATTTTGGACAAAGGATGTCATGCTTTCATTTTGTACCAAACACTGAAAAGCAGCTGGCTACCCTTCTCGGTCAATTTTGGCTTGAGTTCAAATCCAATTTTCTCTTAAGAATCTCCTGGCTCATGTGCAGTGTGTTGTTTCCCTGTCAAATCCAGCCAATAGCCCTTCTTTCCCACGACCAGTTCAGGAATGGTGTTAGTCTGAGGGCTGGAATCCAGGGCACTGTGGAGCAAAAAGCAATGGACCTTCTAAATACACTGGAGGGACAGGCAGGTTGACTTGTTGGCCATAATTTTTATTACATTATGTTCATAGGAACATTGCCAGCCCTGTTTGCCTAAGTATCAGGAGTAGCAAAATGCCTAAATAATCACATTTGTTGCAAAATTAAATTGATTTTCAATCTAGGGTATAATTCGCCATCATAGACTTTGTGGAATGAGGATCAGACTTATAATGAGATCTAGGCTTGATGAGCTACTTTAGATTACATGTTTCATGTTTAAAACTACCACAATAGTACTGATGTTCAAGAATTGCTCTTAGGATTATATGAAACTGCATATAGCAGAATATATAAGTTGCTCAATAATGCAAGTATATTTGCATTTGGCCATTGGTCAGCTATGAATCATTGTCCAAATAGCTCAGTGTGATTTATATTGCAGTTTATCACCTCCTTCAACCTAGAGACCATTTAAAAATAATGCAGCCATTGTAAAATCTCCTTGTAAAATAATGCATGCCAGGAAACTACATATATAGTTTATTGGAGTGATCATATTCAAAGAGTTCAAAATACACCTTGAATTAATCAGCTTTCTTGCCCTTTTCTTCTGGCCTTTATCATTTTTTCTCAAAACTTCAAATCCGAACATTTTCCTTTGTTCTTAAGAAACCATGGGAACTGATCAAATTCTGCTGCAGTGTTTCTAAACCTCTTCTGTCAGCTCACTGTTATGCTTTTTTTTCCCACCTGATCAAATCAACTTACAGAAATGTCTTGGCTCGTAAAATTCATAAAGAAGAATGGACCCACCCGCTGTCAAAATGATGAGCGCACTGGAGATGGCCATGATCAGAGGGAGAGTGCTGCTGTTTTAATTTGAACAAAGGCATCTCTCAGTAGCCTAGAATTACATGTTAATGTTGTACGAGTACCAAACTGTCATATTTATAAATACTATGACCCCACTTTCATTCCCAACTTTTACTGGTGTACCTATCTATTTTATCTATTATGTACCATATAATTTTGTGTAAAAAAGAAGAAAGATACATTAAGAGATATGAGCTTAAAATAGGAAGGACAAATTTTATCTATGGAAGTAGGTGATTTACATGCACCAAAGTCAATGTAATTTTTTGTAGTTATGTCTCAGTTATTTATGATATTAAGGGCCGTGGATAGCACATATGAAAGAATCATAGCATCTCAGGGTTGGAAGTGCTTAAAGGCCAGCCCGCGTGATGGCTCATATGATGATAAATTTAACTCCATAGCCTTTTTCTTATACCAGATAGACTTTCAGCATGTGCTTGAATATCTTTAGCGATAGCAAAAGGCTAGCTCATTTCATCCTTGAATAATTCCATTAGATTTCAGCTCAATCTAAAAGGACAAATCTTTCCACCCTTCTATAGCTTCTTCGAGAGTGAAAGGCATGGACCATGTTTTTCCATCTTTGTATTTCTATTGTTAATTAAAACACCCAACTGACATGTAGAAGGGTTTCATTAAATGTTTATTAAACAGAATTGAAATATAGAGGTGAAAATTGTGTTACATGGGCCATCTCCCTCCCAGGACAAGTATCACTAGTTCCTTCAAGAATTACTTTTTTATTGGGAATTTGGCTTTTTTATCTTGCTTGTGCCTCCTTATTGAATGACCTTTGTGATCTTTTTCTAATTATATTGTCTCCAGAATCAGATAGAATATTTCAAGTTTGCTTTTACAAGTAGAGAGCATAGTATACTGACAAGTCTATCAAACTACAGATAATATTTCAACTAATACAGTTTATAATTAAAGTATCTGATGTACCTATCTCCTACAAAAGGTTCTTGAGATTCAACCAAGTCTTTCACCAAGGGCTGCTGCTGCAGAACCATGTTTTTCCACACTGGAATTTTAAAACATCTTTTCTTTTGATGACAGCAGCACAGAACTTCAGTGCAACCTTACTCGAGATCGGACACCTCTGAAGACTTCCACCAGCCCAATTTGGCCCTGCCACTGTTCATTACTGGCTCTGTGATCTTGACAGAAAGCCTTCCTTTCTGTTAGTTTCACTTTTTATTAATCAGAAATAAGATACTATCCTTTAGCAATTACCCTTTGGGGGACAAGTGGAAGGGTGGAGGTGCCATTTACTCAACAAGGAAATACTGTAGGAAAAGAAATTTGATAATAACTTGACACTCAAAGTTCTGTTTTGAACATGTTCAGCCAGAATACCAATTAGTTAGTGAAATGTTCGTATTGAGTGGGAAGTAGACAACATATGCCAGAAGCTTAGGAGACAGGTCCAGGCTGGAAATATAAGTTTTGAAGTTTAAGAGTAAAGAGATATGAAGTCATGAGAGTTAGCAAGTTTCCTGGAGCATGAAAATAGAGAGAAGTGTACTTGGACCTTCTAACATTAGGAAGAAAATAACAATTATTGAAGAAGAGAGACCAATGAGGTAGGGTGGGATCCATGAGTAAGTAGAATCCTGGAAAGAAAGCAGTGTCAAGAAAGAGAATTTCATTACCACTACCTTTGTCAAATCCTGCTGAGAGGCTAATTTGAGGATTTGCACATTATCTCCCAGCTCCAATTTCACTGAATTATCTGTGTAAGCCCTCCTTAAACAGTAAATGTTATTATTTTAGATCTTGATTCAATTATTAAAAGTGGTATATTTTCCAGCTTCACCAGTTTGAAACAACTGAAGATTTAAAGTAAAGTCATGATAGATGCATAAGAAATAACTCTTTAAAGCTGAAATGGATTGACTAACCACTACCCATTTGGTATAGTTTCTAAACTAGTTAGAATATATTTAGTGGTGGTAATAGTCTCTTCATATTTCTATTTTTTGCTCCAAGGAATATAGCAGATCTGACCCATTGCCCTGCTGCTGAAGAACATGTTACTTGTATATAATCAATTATCTAATTGTGTAGCCTAATAAATCTATCTGAAACAGAAATTGGGTTTATCTGACATGGTTTTCCACACTGAATTTTACTAACTCCTAATGGTCCTTTCAGTTCTGTACCTAAGCTTTTCATAATAATATATTCTTTATTTTTTTATTTTAAAGAGAAAAATCAATAACAAAATGAAAACAACAAAGACAAAAACAAGACTGAATTCAAATTCTCTGGATAGTGTATGTATTTTTTTCTACTTGCCTTTATCTTTTAAAAATTGAAAATTACACTTTCTTGTCTTCAGACCCTTGATATTTCCCCTTTCATCAAAGATTATATATCTGAATTATATATATCTGAATTCTCTTTGAGCACCTAAGTAGATGCAGAGCTTAATATATTGACTATGGTGTGTTCATTATTGATGAAATAATTCCAATTCTCACTGAACATGAGGCATTGGGCAGGGGATTTAACTCCACTAATTTCAGTTTCTTCACCTATAAAAAAGCAGGTAGTGATTCCTAACCCGTTGGCTTGGTAAAAAGTACAGGAGAGGTTAAACAAAACAATAAATAAATAGAAAACTAAAGCATAAAATACAATGTCTGACATTTTTGCCAAGCATCCAGTTAAAATTTCCTGAGCTTTTTAGGGCTCCCAGTCCTTTCTTTCAAAGGTCATTCTCCTTGTCAGATAAAGCAAAACTAACAGAACAGGCAGAAGTTCTTCTCTTGTTTAATCATTAATTTTACACCACTGTTACCAGAGGTAAAACTTCATTCCCTAGTGTATGGGGGACCAGGGTCAAACTTTTATGAAACTTTATTCATTTGAATTTTTATCTTCCTTATTGTGCCTACTTATGTCTTTGTCATTCCTTAAACTTCAATATTCTTTGCTTCTATTAAAGACAGAAATAGAGAGTGACTTGGAGTTTTTTTCAGGTAGTTCTCTTCATTTCTCTCATTAACATATAGATTTTATACTCATTAATTTAATTCTAAAAAAAGTATTACTTTCTTGACTCAACATTCATTTGAAACTTTATATGTTCCAGGATTTTCTCAAAAAATTTTGAAAGTTCTTTTGATAGAATCTGCTGTATACACTTTCCCATGTCTACCACTCCTCTTTTGAAATCATTAACTCTAAATTGAACTGGTCTATTTCTCCCAAGATTTCTGTAGATCTATTTAATCTACTAGTTTAGATTTAGAAAGACATTCCCTAAATCTTATTTTATTTCATGGGAGACATCATTGGTCACTGATCACATACAAAGTGTGTAATGATGTATTTTTACTCAATCAAGATTTCCACTATAATCTAGTATAAAGTCTGCCACCCACCAGGTATGGTAGTACATGCCTGTAATCCCATCACTCAGGAGGCTGAGTCAGGAAAGGCCTGAGTTCAATGTCAACCAGGGCTATTTAGCAAGTCTGAAGACACTTTGGACTTATGTAGTTTTATGTGAGCTTGTCTCAAAAGAAAACTTACCTTCACTTATATCTTCCATCTGTGCCAGTTTTTAAAAAAATTCAATACCAAGGATATATTACCAGTTTTATTCTCCATGATAGCTGTAGAGATAGTGCTACTTAGTTGTAAGTCTTGATTTGGACATGACTTGCTCAGTACCCAAGCTATCTGCCAGGAGAGGCATTGTTCTCAGCTCAGCACCTGTGTCATCCACAAACACAGGATGTGGTAAAAGAGACAAGATGGAGTGAGGACTCTTCCAAGCACTGGAACATCTGACAGCACCCAAACACTTACTCTGGATGCTTCAAGGACTTTGCCCACTTAGCTACAAGACATCCAGAGAATTTTGACCACAGATGTTTACTAAGATCCTCCTGCCTAATGTCCCATGCCTTCTTTCAAGCCCTATAAAAAAAAGCCCACTTCTCTTTGCTCCCAACAAATGGTCTTTTTGCTTCTGTTGCCTGAATACAGGCACAATAAATCCCATGCCATATTTCCTTTACACAAGCCTAGTTTCTGCCTTGTGCCATTCTGTATATCTGAAGCCAAAACCTAGGAGGGAGGCAAGCTCTCTCTGCAGAGCTTTAAGTGCTCTTAAACCTCCATCTCAGGTGAGGCCACCCAGCCACATCCTCAGAGCTTGATTCCTATAGCTCCTGCTGTTTCTGCAATGCCAGATCTCACTGGATGTTTCAGATTGGGTAAGCACCCCAGTCTCTCTCTCCCTTTATCTATTGTTTCTACCTGCACTACTCAAAGAAGATGAAAGACAACTTCTTCAGTGATCATGAGGTATCCCCTGTCTCAGAGTGACCTAAAACCATGCTGTTAGAACACTTTCTTAAGCTTCCATCAAGGATCAAGCTCTACGTCTGGACTTTTCTCTCTATGAATAAGTTAAAAACCCTAATTTTTCTCCTCCTTTCCCTCCTGTCTGCACCCCTTCCACTTCCCCTATGCAGATTCCTACCTGATTTTTCCCTTCCTCTATTCCCTCCTACCACCATCTTTTGCCTTGAGACATACACCTCAGAGCCCAGCTGTGAGCTGCCATGTGCCAGGGCCTTGTCCATGTGCCAGTCCCAGGCTGGGGGTCCCATGCTGCATAGCCCAGATGTCTGTGCCTGGCATGCTCAGCCTGTATGGCCCAGAGCCCACTTTCTACCCTCACAGCCCTGGCAACATGGCATAGCAGTCACACACACCACCATAGAGGTCAAGACTCAACCAGCACTCATACATGCAGCAGTACCGCAGCACTTGCATACACAGCCCTCCCCCTGATGCCTAGAAGCTGCCCACAGTGCCTGTGCACACAGTCCACTGCCTGCATTTGTACTCGAGCCTAGCCCCAATAATAAAAGTGTGAGCCTGCAGGGAAGGCCCCTTGCCCCACTCAACACCAAAAGTTTAGAGACCAGAACTAGAGATAACTGCCCTAAGAAAACAGCCAATATGTTGTCCCTGGCCCTTCAATGTCAGCAGAGACCCAGCACAGGAGAAAAACCTTTTGTTCAAGATCCTACAACTCTGGTGAGTCACCCAAACTCCTGAGCAGGGAGATTGCTAGGTGCCCCCGTGGACAGAGGTCAACAAAGATGAGCAGTGTGTCTAAGGAGGGTCACCAACAGTACAGGTCTGTCAAGCAAGACCGTGACCATCCTGGCAGAAGAGCTGAGAGGCTCTGTACACGGTTCCAAGAGTAATGCATACAGATGCTTACCTGACCCTGACTGATAGCAAGAAGTCAACTTTGACTAACACAGGTCTCTTTTTAACTTGGTTTCAAACACCCAGCAGAAAAGTATAATAAGAAGAGATATCTAAACTTTTGTCATCTGTTTATGTGCTCTCCAAAATATCAGTTATTCACTGTAAAAGACACCTTGACTAGTCTCTCCCTCTTCTAAAAAAAAAAATAAAGCAAACTGTCCTTTGAAATCAGATGACATTAGATATTCTAAGAGCGTACCTGATTCTAAAGTTCCCTAGACCTTCTCCTTATCCTCTTTGTAGGAGTCTATTAGTGGTTCTTCCTAGTAAAATATTTGTTGTTCATATTCATAATAGTCTTATTGATTTTATTGTTTGACCCATACTTACTTAACTGTTTCATTGACCTTGTCTAACCACAACAGTAGCCAGAGACACATCTGTTAAAAGTCAGGACTAAAGATAAGCAACAAAACTCCAGGCCTACATACCCCCCAAGGGATGAGATAAATGATAATACCTGGTCTAGTACAGTCTAGATAGATGTCAGTCACCTCAGTAAACAACTAATCCCCCAGATAATCACCTACCTGAAAAGTTCTTTGGTCTTTCCATGGCTTCTCACTACATGACTTACTCCCCATTAGATCAATATTACATAAGCAACTCACAGGACCCCTTCTTTCAGTTCAGCCTTTCTCTTCTTTCCTTCTCCAGTCTCAGCCAAAGACCCCATTGGTTCCCAAGATCTAAACCCTAGAGTCTGGGATATATCCTTTACTTCCCTGGCTTTTAATTAAATACCGCTCTCCATCCCATTAAAGCCAGATCACCCAGTCCCTCCCAGAACCAATACCCTATCTCTGATCAAATTCTGAGGAGACTAAAACCAGTCACCTCTTGCCTGCACCAACATGGTCTTCTGATCCCTGCCAACTCTCCCACACTCCAATTCTCCCTGTCCAAAAAGTGGATGGCACTTACAGATTAGTATAAGAGCTCCATGCTATCGGCAAGATAGTCCTTCCTATCCATATACCCTTTTATCTTCTATTCCCCACCTGCTACCCCTTACTCAGTCTTAGATTTGAAAGATGCCTTCTTTACTATTCTGTTACACTCCTCCACACAGTCTCTTCTCAGCTTTACTTCAGCCAGCCCCTTGCCCTTGATTTTCTCTCATTTGACCCATCTGTCTCCCACTCATACAATATATAAAAGACCTCCTTCTCTCAGCCCCTCTCACAAGTTTTCCAGATGGGCATGGTGGCTCCTTCACTTAGCAGAGCCACTGGTCTGTATAATTCCTCTTTCCTTGTTTTGGGGCCCTATCTTTTAGACTCCTGTCACAGTTCTTACAAGACTGTATTCAAACAATCACCAACTGGCAGCTGTTGCTCTTCTCCTGCTCTTGATATAAAACAGTTCCCCAAGGATTTCCTTCACACTAGGTTGCCTACTCAGCCCAAGTGCCTTATAAGAAGCAGTCCTGAGAAATGATGCCCATCTCCCTTTTACTTCTTTTTTATTTCCTTTTTGTTTATAGTAATGAAAAGATAGGAATGTAAGGCTCAATTCAGAAATGACTGTCCCAGTACCCAACCTGTCTGCCAGCAGAGGCATGGTTCTCAGCTCAGCACCAGTGCCCCTGGCAAGCAGGATGTCATAAAACAGGCAAGGTGGAGCATGGACTCTTTGAAACACCTAAACACCTGAAGATAGACAAACATTTATACTGGATGCCTCAAGGACTTTGCCCACTTGGGAATGAGTTATCCAGAGAACACTGACCACTGATGTTCACTAAGATCTTCCTGCCTAACATCCCTTGCCTTCTTTCAAACCCTATGAAAAAAGGCTTCTTCTCTTTGCTCCCTACAGATGGGCCTTGCACCCTCTGCCTGCCTGCACCCAGGCACAAGAAGTTCCATGCCATGTTGTCTTTATAGAAGACTGGTGATCTCAACAAGTCTCTGCCTTGTGCTGTTCCTTATACTCATGTTTTAAGAGCACAGATCCTATAACCAGACACTTCGGTTTATTTCTATCACTATCAACTTATATGTAGGCTCTGATAGGTAAGTTACCTTTAGCCCATGCCTGGGTCTCCTCATTAAAAAAAAGTATATAATAGCAGCACATATCTCATGTAATTTTTAGAGAAATTTAATGAAATCAGCATAATGATAGCCTAGGCTCTGAGACAGTGAGAGCTCAATTAATAGCATCTGTTGATAAATTTTCCACTTTGTTCCCTGTGGGGCCTTGTTCTTTGTAACAATTTCATCAAATACCACATGAAATATGATTAGTTCAGAACTTTCATTTTGTTCATTTATATTCTCTATAACAAAAGTCAGTGGGTAATACAAGGAATTTATACAACTCAGAAAGTCTTAAAGACAAAACATCAGTTAGTCTTGTATATATGCCTTAATCATTCTCGTGTAAATTCATTCTTTGTCACTGTCAAAGCTCCATATCCTCTCTAGACCTTCTTCTAGGAAATCATATCTAAACCATGGATAGTGCCACCTGTAACTATTATTTATTTCATTTGTGTTTGCTTTTTACTTGACATTTTGGTTTCATTACCTCCTCATAAATCAGTTGTCCAGGGAGGTAGTTTTACACTTTAGATCTAGCTCTACTCCTTGGTCAAATTCTACTTGCATTATTATCTCATCACACTTTTGTGGTACTAATAGCATAAACGTTCAGTATTCTCATACTTATTTATTACGTTATTCCACAGTGAAATCAGTTTTGCAATCTTCCCTACATTTTATGACATAACTCAATTTTTTCCCTTGATTTATTTAGATGTTTCCTCCAATTTAGTGCAATTTTCTTTGAAAAGATATTATGTGCTCAATAACTATTATCTTCCTTAATTATATCAATATTTTTAAACTTTTGTATTCCCTTTTTTTAGTAGTGCACATTGGTTATACAGATAAATGGATGTCATTTGTGCAGATTTGTTCAGTACTTAGTATAATTTAATTATAACCCCTCCTATCAGTCAATCCAATTACAAAATAATGTATAATTTATCTTATTTTAATACAACCAGACACTTAGAAATTTGCACATCCAAATACACAATACAAACACCATACAAGAAATGTTTATTTGCTCACATAAAAGTAAATTGCTCACCGAAACTTAAAAAATTCAAACTCAGCAAACCCCAAGCCGGATAAACTCAAAGAAACTCATGGCCAGACACACGATAACCAAAATGAAGAAAACCAAAACTGCAGGAAAAAAATTGAAAGCAGGAAGATAAAAGTAGCACATTACATACAGAGAAATAATTATAGAAATAGCTGCAGATTTCTCATCAGCAATCATGAGGGCTAGAAGACAATGGAAATACCTTTTAAGTGATAGGAGAAAAAACTATATGAATCAAAGATTGTATATCCAGTGAAAGCATCATTCAGGATTGAAGGTAGAATAAAAGCATTTTCATACGAAGGAAAACTAGAGCACCTGTCACTGGCAAATGATTAAGTGACTAATGTAGAACTTTAGGAATGAGGGCTGGGGATGTAGCTCAGTGTGAGGTCCCTGGGCTCAGTCCCCAGTATCACAAAAAGGAAAAGTAAAGGAAACTATTTTAACATTATCTAAGGAAAGGGCTACTGTATACAGCCACAATACATATGAGAGTGGTAAGAAATGAGAATAAGTGGAAACTATGTGACTTAAGGCTTCTATCTTTCATTAAAATGATAAAATATTAATTATAAATATACAGAAAGTTAGGCAGGTATAGTATAATCCTTCCAGCAAAAACTGAAGTGTGATACAAATTATATGCTCAAAATATGTTTATAATTTTATTTTTGGTACCGGGAATCGAACTCAGGACCTTGTGCTTGGCAGGCAGGCGCTTGTGCCACTGAGCTATATCCCCAGCCTTCAAAATATGTTTATGCATGTGTAAAAATATCACATTGAAACTTCATATTTTATAAAATTAATAGACATTTACAAAAATAAATATAATCCAGTAACTAACTGAAGAATTAAATGAAGTACTCAAAACTATTCAGATAATCAAAAAGAGGTCAATAACATAATAGAAAAACAAAAACCAAAATCACAGGAAGAACACAAAACACAATAGAAGGCTAGATATTAAATATATCAAAAACTACAGAAAATAAGGCATATCAAGGCACCAAGTAAAAGGTAGATTGTCAGATTAATTTTTTAAATGATGCTAAATTATATGTTATCTACAAAAAACTCTTAAATTACGATGGTATAGTGAAAGCAAAAGTATAGAAAAAGATACCATGCAAACATTAATCAAAAGGAAGCTGAATGAGCTATATTAATATGAAAAAATTTAGACTTCCAATGAGAAAAATTGGCAGGGCTGGATGAATAAATGATTATATGAGAATGAAAGAGTCAGTTTTCTAAGAGGATATCACAAACCCAACTGTACACACACCTGAAAACACAGACCTCAGAACAAATTCACACAACATAAATTGACAGAACTGGAAGGAAAACCTGACAAGTTCAAAAGCATATTTAGGTTTTCAAATACTGCTCTCACCCTCATAACTGATAAACCCATAATCAATACAAATGTGAAGACCAAAGGACCAGTATCAAACAACTTAATGTAATGATCTCCACACAACGCTTGACCCACAAATAGGATACACATTTTTGAGGGGCACATGCACTAAAATACAGCATATTCTGGGTTATATTTGGAAATTAAACAGCACAATTCTAATTTTTCTGATGTTATGTGTATATTTCATTCGCATGATGTGGGGCCAGTGTGAATTTGATTGTTTAAGGAGGCTATCAGTGGTCAAGAGACTAATTTGAAATTTGTAAAATTCCAGCCTCATGCAAGCTTCTGCACTACCTAAAGTATAACATCTCCTGATATATCAGTCTTACAGGCTCAAATTAATATTAAAATGGAATTTTTACTCAAAGGCTACAGTAAAAAGATAAAAACCTTGGGATTGAAATATGTGTCCATTTTAAGTAAATACAATTGGTAAAGATGAGCGCTACCCATTCATTAAAGATGCTGTTTATACAAGGAAATAGTTTGTTGCAATGCAAGTTACTTTGAGTACTTGAAGGTGATTACAACCCCGGTATTCAGAAACTATCCCTTAACCCATGTGGTTTCAAATGAAAGAATTTTATTTCAGTCTTCCAGACAACAGTTATTCCTCTTTCTGACCACCATGGCCCTCTATTATATAACTTTTTTCACGGATTTTTTTTTCCCATTCGATACTGCAGGCCACCATTAACACAGTATCCCTTCCTGATTAATAACAAAAGAGGCTTAGAATGTGTTTTATCATCTTCAGCTTCCTGGTGTTTGTCAAATACTCTTGTTTTACAAGAAGTAGTTTTCTTGTAGGGCTGTGAGTGTGTCTGCATAATTTTTCATCAAGGCAATAATGTAGGATCCTAAATCACAAGCATTCTTTGCAAGTCCCTTAAGTGTGGTGTAATTTGGAACCGGCAATCCATTTCAAATTCAGAAAATTAAAGGGGAAATAGCCAGCCACGAGTTACACAGGCAGGCCTGACTCCCACACCTGCAATTTCAACCAAATGACATAAAATGCCAAGCCATTATTCTTCCAATTTACCTTCCTCAGCTTTCATGTTCAAAACCAAATTCATTCTAAAAGTAATCAAATCAGATAAGGACTGCAGAGGGGGGAGGAAATGCTAATGATGTAGTTGGAAGAAACGGTCGGAGGGTTCCAGTGTTTTAACATTCAGGTTGTTTTGTGGAGCATATTTTAAAATGATTTTTCCAGGTTAGTTTAATTGGGGTATCAGAATTCCTTTCATCTGTTTCGACAATTGAAATGATGATGTGAAGCCTGCGCTGTGTTTGTACGGTTAGAGATGGGAACATCCATATTGATGCTTCAGCTACTGAAAATTTAAAAGGACAGGAGCAGCTAAAGTCCGATTAGCCATGGAGAACGTTAGCATCGATACTCCTTATACAGAGCCAGACGTTACGTCAAGCATGACAAGCCACTCTAGCATAAAAGTATTAGCAGCCTCCAAGTCTCAGGCTTACCCTTAAGTTATTTCATTAAAATACAAAATCATGTTGACCTAATTTTTTGACAGGTTTCTTTTTTTTTTTTTTTTTTTTGGCAGGTTTGAAAGAGAGCAAAGATTTCCCCCTTTGCCCGAGCTCCCTTTTTCTCCCTCTCTGTCCTGCCACATAACTCTGGGGAGTGTGCCAATGTTAAGTCACTGCAGAGAGATGACAACCCCTTTTATTTTAATCAAGGTAGAAGCTCCAGCTTGAAAAGCTTTCTCCCCTCATCTCCGAACATGTACGCTGAAGCTCGTCATTGGCATGAGAACTTTCTATCGCAGCAACTCTTAATGTCCTTGGGGAGAAGGGAGCTACTCAGCATTCAGTGGAGAAGCCGGAACTGCCTGGATCGGTCTCATTATGTAGGCCATATGCAATAAGCCACGGTACCTAACAGCTGCTGGTGGTAGGATTAAGGGGAAAATATTTAATTTGATGCGGGAGCACGTGCGCGTGATTTCGGCTGTAGCTCTTACCTGCTCCCTAGGGTGTGCGGGAGATATATGGTATAACTCAGAAATCATTTAATTGTGTCAACACAATGTTAGATTGTTTGTTTAAAGTAAAAATTAGTTTTGCAGCATAAATTGATTAGTTGACAGGCTATTTGACTGTCACTGAGGCTACTGGATACAAAGAAAAAATTGGTTTGGTTAATCTGAGCAAAGGGGAACAACGCCTTTGAGATCAGGGGAAATACAAGCAATGTAAATTCGGATTAGTCTTTGTGTTCTGTAAATCAATAAAACAACAGGGAAGTGTGGAGAATAGGCTAGATCATCTATCAAACTGGTTTTCATTGTGTTTCTATTTCTATCCCGAGTAAACATGTGCCTTCAGTTTCCCATGAATAAAAGCATTTGACAAAGGAATAAAAATGGACTGGAGTTCACTGTAGATGCAGTGCCAGTGACAAAAAGAAGGGGGCGGGGAGGCGGCAAGGCGAGATGAGAATCAGAATGGCTGCTTCCTGCAATCTCAAGGCGAGATCATTCTCAAATTCTCCGGTGGCAGGTGCCGAAAGTGAAGACAAATTTTGTATATCTACTGCAATGAAGACTGTACCTTATGCAGAATACTAATCAAGGCTTTTTTTCTCAAGGTAACTACATTGTCTTAACAGGCTTTAAAAGAAATAGAAAGGCTCACGAGCACGCGCAAGTGCACACACACACACACACACATGCACACACATACATACAAAATCGGTTAGGAAGGCTTTTGTAGCAACCCAGATTTCTCCCTACAAATCCTTTCAGATCACAGAAGAAATAGCTACCATGTTCAAATAAGAAAACCCTAATTTTGTGGCCCAGTGAGGGACCCCTGCTCTTTTTAAAACAGTGCTCTTGTTCTTTAAACCCCTTTTTAGAAACCAGTATTTCACCTGATTGCTTTAATTGAGGGAAGTCCTTTTGTCTGTGTTGACAGTTTGCATTGTCATTGTGTTTTACCTTTTGGTGCATTCAGAATCCCATTTTAAACCCTCCCACCCCAAGCTGCTCAGTGCACTGAGATGCCCTGGAGAACTGGGAAGAGAGAAAAAATGCAGGCTTCCGAACTGTGGTGCAGCACGTTACACTGCAGCCGCAGAGGCGAGCTAGACCGAGCCGTACAAATCTTTCCTTCGGAGTGTTTGAAGGATGGGGGTGTCTTTGTGGCATTATCTTCCCAGGTGCCCCAGATGGCACAGTGTATTTCTAATGGAAAACCATTCATCTGGCCCTGGGACTGTACGTGTCGTACATCACGATGGTTCATGGAGGAAACGAGCTCAGACAGCTTAAGCAGAAGGTGCAGAGCATGTGGTTGCAAAGGCATAATGCAAGAGAGGCACAAAAGGGCAGGCGCATGAGTCAGAAGCAGGAGAAGGGAAGAAGAAGGCTGTTATTTCAGTGCAATTCCCCAGGATCCACTCCTGCTTGGGTTGGCAGTGAGAAAAAAAAAAAAAAAAACAATTCAATTTGAAGGTGGTTCAGGGTAAATGAACCAGGGAATTGAGCTGCTGGAATCTAATTAGGGGCCCCCCAAATTACTACTACCTGCCCAGCAGAAAAGTCAAATGGCTATAGCAGCCAAAAGAGTTAAGGGAAGTTGGCAGAATAAGCAGTCCAGAAGGAAAAGGTTTGCAAACCTTCCAGATCCTATCTCTAAAACTCTTAGAAGTGTGTGTGCATGTGTGTGTGTGTGTGTGTGTGTAAATGTTAATACTATAAGCACAGAAAATTGCAAAATAGAAAGTAGAGCCAAGAAACAGAGAAAAGGGCAGATCTTGCCTGCTGGGATCTGAAAATCATCCCTACTCACTCTAGGAAAAGTAGGAATCTTATACCATATACCCCCATCTTCCTCAGAGCAGTGTTCTCTACAAGGAGGCTTCCTGAAAACAAGGACCTACCTACCTCCTGCGCAGATGCAGCGAACTCCCCAGCCACATAAACGATCTGGTGCTACGCTTTGGCCCTCTGAGCTCGCCACTTGTTTCCTGTTATCCCAAGGTCTAATTCAATCCTGTGATATCTGTTTATTCAGAGACCCTACCTTTGAGCTTTTGTATTTCTCTTTGAGAAGAAATATAGCAAGACCCCCAAACATGGCCTAAGGAAAATGGGACTGGACTTAAAGTCAAGATATCCAGTTTATCCCTGATGGTTGTACTAATCTATGCAACTCTAGAAGGCTATTTTGAGTACCATTTTAAGCTTATTTGCAAAAGAAGGGGTTGGAATAGAAAATCTTTAAGATCTAGCTTCTAAATCTGAGGAACCCCAAGCAGGGTACATATTTGTAGCATTTTCTTGATTAAAAACAGACCCACCCTGGTACAAAGGACACAAAATTAACCCCTAGAACAAGAAAAGACCCAGCAGCTGCTGTCACCTTTGAAATTGATTTTCTGGCTCTTACTTCAAGCCTTTATTCACATACAACAAATCAAGATTTACATAAAAAACAAGTTGTGCTTTTATTTACTGTATGATTATCATCACTGCATCTGCTGATTTCTCCCCAAAGCCTTGTAACTACACTTGCCTAGATTTCATGCAGATCCCTGAGGGCAGAAGAAAGCCAATAAATCCAAAGGAAATAAGTGAAATGGAATATGTTACCCTTTTCTGCTTTGGCTAGGAATGTGAAATTTGTGTTTCAAGATATCGGTTAAATGAGCAGCTACAGTTTTTCTCACTAAATAGAGGAGGCCATCACACTGGACATTGTACAGACAATGGTAAACATCATATTAGCAAAGCAAAATTAGCTATTCAGAGAATACTGGATAGAAAAAAAGCATGACAGTCGATTGTCTGTGCTTTAATATAGGATCTCCATGTTACGTCAGTCCCAGACTGGTTCCTCTGTCACCCGATGCATGTTTAAATGGCTTTTTAACACCATCTGTGGGGGACAAACTCAGGAAATTCAAAATTTTATTACCAGTCTCAGCCAAGAATACCGAAGAAATCACACCTTTATCAAGAGAAGATATGATTCATTCCCAAAACAAATAAAACTCTTCAAAGCTTTTCCATCCTTTGGATGAGTAATTGAGACTTTGTCATCCAATGTACTACACGCTGACACTATGGAAGGTGTTCAAGTGACTTCACATTAGTAAAGGCTTTTTATTTTCTTCCTTAATTTAAATCAATCAAGGAGGTTGAGAGTCACAAGTAGTTCAGTAAAACTGGAATGATCTGAATGATGGTGACTGACATATACTATTGTCCCCATCCTATTAACTAATAAGTCAGTCTTTCCCTTCATGTAACCCTTGCCATTAATAAAGTGGCTCATTTAGTTGTCACCAGAATAATGTAAGTGAGAGACTAGATTTAGAGAGCTGGGCAGTGGCAAGGGCAGGACTCGGGAGCACAGCTCACTTCACCCCTGTCGGAGAGCAGGGAGCAGCTCCAGTTGCCCGTGGGCATTCCTCTGATTTGTAGGTTTATTTTGTAATTAACGCTGACAGATCTTCTTTTTTCTGTCAGGAACCTCTCTTACTGCTTTCTGCACATTAGCAGACATTCAGGACCACAGCAAAGTTTCCAGTTTTCCTGCTGATATATGCAGCCTGTTTTTCCACCCCCTCCCCATTCTCCAACCCCTCTCAATCAAACAATGAAAACAGAAAATATCAGCTATATCTAGAACTATATATGCACAAAGCTCAAAACACAGTTTCATTTTGAAGTCACGTTGGACAGCAATTATTTGTGAGCCTGCATAATTGAGTGCGTCAACTATCCAAAGGCTTGCGTGAGAAAGGGATTGCTCACTTAAGAATTGGTCATCCAACCCCATTAGCTTAATCATCTAACCTTAGCCAGTGTGATTCAGTTATTTGCATCATGAAACAAACAGATTGGATTGAGCATTTTCAAATTGATCTTTTCCCTCTGTGATTAACTTTAATGATGACATAAATACCAAATGGGATGCAAAAATGGATAAACTGGTAACTTTCTGAGAAATGCCTCTTTTTCGGGATAATCAAAGATTACTCTGAGTGATAAATCCAATTGAAAAATGCATTCCTAAGTTCAAGACGCTGCATTAGAGATGGAAGTAGCACAGAGATGACTCAAGCCTAGTTCCTGGCCTCAAGCGTTCTGTCTGAAGCAGAAGGCGAGTTTGTAAACAGGTATTCGTGCTAAAAAGAACAATACAATATACTAAATACAGTTGCAGCAATAAGTAATGAGAGCAATTAATTCTAAGGAGAAAATGGCAGAAACAGCTGGGCCTGAGACTTGGAAGGTGAGAGAAATAATTAGGGGTAGCAAAATGAAATGCCTTCAGGGCCAGCCAGGTAACATAAAAATAAGAAGCTCAAGAGAGGCAGAGCCTGCGGCAAACTGCACCATCAATGCCCCACCAAAAGGATTTGCAAGTCAGTTTTAGAACTTACTTCTTGGCAACCTAAATTATACCTGTGGGTATGATTTGGCCTGCCTTGGTCATATGCACATCATTTAGTTAGAAACAAAATGATCAAGAAAGCGGTGCGTGATAAAGTAGCAAAGTGAGCCGTGGACTTCCTATCATTTTTTCTCTCTCAATCCACTTTTAACCTTACTCCTGTAACCTCTCAAACTTGGATCAAAGGTGTTCAGAAGAATCAGGCTACTACATACACTGCAAACTGTCATTTAAATTCACTCCTATTAGTTGTGGTCTTGCTCTTCTGGAAATAATAGAACTTCACCTTGAACCTATCCCCTCTAAGGTCTTGCAGACCTTGCAAAAGAATTCCTAATATACTTTTCATGCTTTGATCTAGTCTATCTCGACCAATAACATAGACCTCAAAATTAGTGTTTAACATTTTTAGATGTGACATGTGAGACCATGCGGTGTTTGTCCTTCTGATTTTACTTAATATAATGTGCTCCAGGTGCATATGTATCATTGCAGTAACAAGAGTTCATCCTTTCTATGGATAAATAGTATTCCATTGTGTATGTATAGCATATTCTTGTTGTGTTGCCCAAGCTGATATTAAATTCTGGCCTTAGGAGATCCTCCCAGAGCTGGCGATGTAGTTCAGCAGCACAGTGCCTGTCCGGCAAGCTCAAGGCTCTGAGTTCAATTCCTGGTACAAAAAAAAAGAGAGAGAGAGAGAGAGAGATTCTCCCACTTCAGCCTGCTCAATAGCTGCGACGGCAGTCATGTGCCACTGTGGGCAGTGATTTCATACATTTCTAAGATAAATATCATGAACAATAATGCACTATATATCTCAAAATAGCTAACCAAGTAGACTTCGGTAGTAATCACCATTTAAAAAATGCTAACATTTTAAGATGATAGATGTGTTTTTTTTTTTATACTATGTATATATGAATTTAAGAGAAAAATTAGGAGTCAGCCTGTACTTGCCTCTCTTGTGCCCAGAGCCTGAAGTTCTACCCTAAGCCCCAGCTCAGTAAAGTGAATGCTGCCTCTTGTCAACACACTTCCCTGATGCTAACTGCCTGTAACCCTCACTGACCTCTGCACACTGCCAGCACCGGTTCCCAAGAATGATGCTTCCCCGGAAAACAGGATGCCCGTATCCTCAGGACTTTCTGTGCTGCCTGCCAGAGCTACCTGCGGCTGTTTGTGGCTGTCTTGATTACTTTTCTCTCATTGCTGGGACAAAATACCTGATGCCCAAAATTAAGGAAGGAAAGGTTTATTTCACTTACAGTTTGTGGAGGTTTCAGTCCATATTTGGCAGATTACAAGGCAGACTGGCACATGGCAGAGAGCTATGGCTCATGGCGACAGAACACAGCAAAGCAACAAGCACACACCAGGGTGGAATGGCCTCAAGCACCCTCTTCCTCTCCCTTACATATGCAAACTATCCACCCCAGGGCGGGTGTAGCTCTCACACCCATAATCAAACTCTAAAAGCCTACCCCATGGCCACATGAGGCTTTTGGGGGACACCCAGACACAAACCATAACAGTGGCATATACTAGGGGAACAGAATTCTGCCCATCTAACTCAGTTTCCTCAACCTCTACAGCAAGTCTATCCCAGCAGAGCTGCACCAACCCTGCTGGGGACATCTGGCTCCAGGGTTGTCTTGGTTACTTTTTTTAATTGCTGAGACAAAATACTCAATGCCCAGAATTAAGGAAGGAAAGGTATATTTAGCTCAAAGTCTGTGGGAGGTTTTAGTCTATACACGACTGGCTCTAAGGCAGGTGGCACGTGGCAGAGGGCAACAGTTTATGGCAGTGGAAAACAGCAAAGCAACAAGAGCAAAAGGGAGGAGCAAGCAGCCTCTTTCCCTCCCTTACACTGTGTGCAAACTACCTGCCCCAGGGCGGGTGTAGCACTCACACCCATGAATCAATCATAAACTCTAGAAGCCCGCTCCGTGATTGCATGTGGCTTTGGGGGAACATCCAGAAACAGACCATAGCATTCCACCCTGGCCCTTCAAAGACTCACGTACAACCCTTTATGCAAAAGACATTTTAGTCCATCTCTAACAGTTGCCAAAGTCCTAACATTTTCAGCATTGCGGAAGCGTCCAAGTCCCAAGTCTCCTCTGAGATTTAAGGTAAACTCTTAGCTGTGAGCCCCTATACAAATGAAAAGTTAAACACTTTTAACATTTAATGGCACAAGATAAACATTTTAAAAGATACAAATGGGAGGATACAAAGCACTGGGACTAAAGCCTGTACAACACCCAGCAGGGCAAATACTAAGTCCTGTAGTCCCATGTAGAACAACTGAAGCAATCTGTGGTACACTGTGAACTCCAATAGCTTTGCTTGGGCCCTACTATGGCACTGCTGGTGGTTGTAGCTCCCAGGGCTTTTCTCTCTCCCTGCTTTGCTCATCTTTGCAGCTTTTCTTAGACAGTCCGTGTTTCTGGCTTTTTTAAACTTCTGAGGTCTCCACTGCTCATGGGCTTTTTCCTCACAGCTTTACACACTACCCACTCAGGGACACACTGCGTGTCCACCTAGGCCTTCTGAAATCGAGGTGGAAACCTTTTTAACCTCAGAACTCTTGCATTCTGTATGTACCTAAAACTAGTGCCACGTGAATGATGCCAAGGTCTGTTGCCCCCTGGAGCAATAGCCAAACTTTCCTCTCTCTTGGCCATAAGGGTCAAGTGCCTGGATTGCTGGGAGCTCTGAATCCAATTTTGAGGAACAAATTTTTATGCTGCTGCCATTTTGGAACCTGGTGCTGCTACCTCCACCATCTTGGGAACACGGCACTCTGCAGCTTTCTCCTCAAAGCAAAGTCTTTCACCTTTGCAGTTCTGAGGCTGCAAAATGTGAGGACTTGCTGTTTTTGTGACACCCTCAGCCCATCTCTTGTATTTTCCTGGTTTTTTTTTTTTTAAGCAATTAAGATTTTTTTTTCTGCTCTACTTTTGCAGTCTACAGTTTTACTGGAGCTTTCTTTCTGGTCAAACTCACAGTGTTTCAAATCACCCTTCTGGGCTCTTTTCTCTTGATTCTCAACATAAATCTGGCTAAAAGCCCCTAACAATAGCCATGCTACTGCCTTAACATTTGATTCCCTTGAAATTTCTTCTCCCAGATTAATTAGTCCACCATCCTTAATCTCAGTCTTAGGTAAAGTCTCTGGACACAAGCAAAATTCAGACGAACTTTCTGCCAAGCCATAACATTCATCATGTGGAGTTCAGCAACCAGTGCAGCCCTTTTTCCCAGAAGAAATTTCCCAAACCTGGTCTTCACCAGCAGAATTTTTATCAGTCTTCTGGTCTTCTAAGTTCTGACCAAAATCTCCTATACAAAACACCTGAAGGCATTCTAGCTCTTCTCTTTTAGGGGAAATCTCCAAGTCTTTCCAAACACTTCCCGCGAGCCATTTCTAAAGGCTCTTGAACCACATAGTCAGGTATAATCACAGCAACAGTCCCACTCCCGGTACCAAATTCTGTCTTGTTTACTTTTGATTTTTACTGCTGAGAAAAATACCCAATGCCCAAAATTAAGGAAGAAAAGGTTTATTTAGCTCACTGTTTGTGGAGGTTCCGGTCCACACTAGGCTAGCTCCAAGGTAGAGTGGAACATGGCAGAGAGCAACAGTTCATGGCAACAGAAAGCAATAAGAGCAATAGGGAGGAGCCTCTTTCGTTCCCTTACACTGTGTGCAAACTGCCCTCCCCACGTAGTGGGTGAAGCACTCACACCCATGAACCAGTCATAAACTCTAGAAGCCTGCCACTTTGGGGGAATGTGCAGACACAAACCATAACAAGGACTCAACCCTTTCTTCTTTAGACCCATCCTTCTCCTGCCCACAGAGCCTTGCTGAGGTGTTCTTTGAGGAATGATGAAAATTGATCTATTCCAAACATCTAATAAATATCAATTGACCTGCACTATGTGGCAAGCCCTGACCTAGGCTTTGGAGACATAGCCATAACAAAATAGACACAAGTCCTTGCTCTATGGAGATGACACTTTTGTGGAGCAGACAGACAACAAATAAGATCAGTAAAATACCTAGTATGTTGTTAGTGATTAGAGCTAAAGAGAAAAAAAAATAAGCAGGAGGACATACATTCCCTTTGGGGGCAGGGTGTTCAAACTGTGAATAAGGAGACCAGGGAATCTTCTCTGAGGGAGAATTTTCAGTAAAGATCCAAAGGACATGAGAAAGTTATTAGGGAACTTTCTCAAAAAAATTGTTGTCTGTAGGAAACGGTCCCTGAGGGAGGACTATCTCAAGAAAGTTTACACCTCCCTGGAGGCGTGGTGTCAGGAAAACAGAGCAGAAGGTCTTGTAGGAGTAAGAGTTTCGAGGCCAGGGATGGCAAATCTATAGCATGCATGCTACAGTAGGCTACTGGTAATGACTGGAAGCTCTAAAGTGTTCTTCATCACTTTTCTAGCCCACCAAAAGGAAAAGGTATTGCTCTGAGAGATGGGAAAGCACTGGAAAGTTTCAGGTGGAGTACCACAGTCTGATTCAGTGTCCACACTCATGAGGAGGCACACTGGGTGATCCAGGTCCAAAATGAGAGTGGATTGGCTGAGGTGGGCACTCACTCTAGGTCATCACTGTCAAAGGTGTTGAAGAGACCTGGGAAAACATGTCATGTAAAGACACAGATGAAGGAAGACTTGAATAATAGGTTAACAAGTTCAGACTTTATTTTCAAAAATGTGGAAAGAAATTAAAGGTTGTAAAAGTAAGAACAGATAGGCAAATGAATCCTGCAGAAACATTGAAGTTTATCTGAAGCAAAGACAGAAAGGTTAGTAGGCTCTTGTGGTGCACTAGGTAGGGAATGATAGGGAGCTCACCCAGGAGAGTAGCAGTGATAAAAGACTCTACAGAGAGTTGACAGTGAGTTGGATCTTTGGGGGATGAAAGTAGATTTTAATAACCTTTCTTTTATAGTTTTCATTTTTATTAGTACATACTTGCAGTGCATAATGGTTACATTCACTATGAAGAGTTCGTACATGTACAGAACACATCTTAATTCCTTTTTCATCGCCTCATCTTATTTCCCCCTGTGTCCATCCCTTGGTTCTCATCCCTTTTGCAAAAGATCTACCTCCCTGTTTCTATTGCACCTTTAGGCCGTCATGTTAAGTGAAATAAATCAGATACACAAGCTTAAACCTCACGTGATTTCTCTTACATGAAAAACCCAAAGTACAAATAAATTACAAAGCAAACTTTTAACAATCTTTGTATTCTCCATGTCCACCACAGTCCCTGGAACCTAAAACATTCAGTAAATGCATTCATTCACTTACTCAAGAAATATTTATTGAGTGGCTTTAAAAAACAAAACAGATGGGCATTTTAGTTTCCTTGGGCTACCATAATAAATTTTCACAAACGTGGAGGCTTAAAACAACAGAAAACAATTTAGTGTTTTTATGTTTAATTGATACACAGTAATTGTACATATTTATGGGGCGCAATGTGACATTTTAATACATGCATGCAATGTGTAATTATGAGATCAGAGTGACTGACAACATCTATCCCCTAAGACCTTTATCATATCTTTGTGTTGAAAAAATGTAAAACTCTCTAGTAGTGATTGTTAACAATAGTTATCCTATGGTGCTACACTACAAAGTCATTCCGGCTTCCTCACTACTTCCCTATACTATTAACAATCCTCTCTCCATACTCTTCCCACGTACACCCCCCATTCTTTTGTAATTACCACTTACTCTCTCATCTATGGAATCAACTTTTATAAATTCTACCTGTGAGTGAGATCATGAGGCATTGTCTGTCTGAGTTTCACGTTTAATTTAGCACCAGGACCTCTACTTACATCACATTGTTCAAAATGACAGGATTTCATCATTTTTATGGTAAATGTGTACCACCTTTTCTTAATCCATTCGTCAGTTGATGGATACTTAAGTTGTTTTCCTCTCTAAACTATTGCACTCTCATTGGAGAAATACTTTATAAATATGTCCTCCCATTTTACAGGCTGTCTCTTCACACTGTCAACTGTTTCCTTCACTGTGTGGAAGCTTTTTAGTTTGATGTAATCTCAATTTTGGTTTTTTGGCCTATGCTTTTAGAATTACATCTAAGGAATCTTTGCCTAGACCAGTGGTGGTGAACCCATGGCGTGCATGTTATTTGTTTTTCTTTAAAGACAAAAGATGTTAATGTATGAGTTGTTGTTTTTTTCCTAAACAAATACCTAAGTATTCAGATTTAATTGTAGTTTTGGCACTTTGCAATAAATAAGTGCATTTTGGGTTGCGATTTGGGCATTTGGTTTAAAAGGTTTGCCATCACTGGCGTAGACTATTGTCCTGAAGGGCTTCCCTTATGTTTTATTCCAGTAGTTTCATGACTTGGGGTCACCTATTTAAATCTTTGATCCACGTATTTGTTTATTTGGTGCCAGGAATCAAATTCTGGACAGTGTTTGCCAGGCAGGTGCTTGTGCCACTGAGCTATATCCTTGGCCCCTTTGATCCATTTAGAGTTGACTTTTTTATATTGTGAGAGAGAGGTGTCTAAGCTCTTTCTTTGGCATACGGATACCTAGTTTTTCAGGGCTATTTACTGAAAAGACTTTCTTTTCTTTAATGTATATTCTTGCTGCCTTTTTTTATTTTAAAGAGAAGAGTAAAAAAAAAAGGAGGAAGAGGAGGATAGCAAAGGATCAATTGGCTGTAAATCATAGATTTATTTCTGTGTTCTCTATTCTGCTCCATTACTCTATTTGTCTGTTTCTATGCCAGTATCATATAGTTTTGGTTGCTATCACTTTGTAGTATGTTTTGAATTCAAGAGTTATAATGCCTCCAGCTTTTTTATTTTTTTCCTGAGATAGCTTGCCTATTTGTGGTCTTTTGTAGTTTCATTCAAACTTTAGGAGTTTCTAAATATAGGAATTTAGGACTTTTTAAAAATTTTCATGAAGAATGTTATTGATATTTTTGAAGGAATTGCACTAAATCTGTAGATCACATAGGGTAGTGTGGACAGCAGAGATGGGGGTGTCAGTTCAGAGAACTATAAACAGTCCAGTATATTAAGAAGGATATACTGAAGGGAAGAGAAAATGGCCCGAGACAATGACAGAAAAAGTAAGTATGAGTTAGAACATAAAAAGCCCTTTGTATCTTGCTATGGAGTTTGCAGGTATCCTTTAGGCTGTGGAGACACACAAAGAATCAGAAGCAGTCATGTGGAGAGGTGGTGAATACATTTCAGAGCAGTATCTCCAGCTAATGAAAACCAAAGGTTTGACATGCTTTCTTAGTGTATGACACATCAGCAGAAATATGCCAATGCTTGCACATAAATGTACTTATTTATATGTTTGTTTTATCAGTGAATGATAATAGTGTACCAATGTAAAATATATTAAAAAGTTTTAAAATAGTGATATACAGTTCATCATAATTTTAAGTTAGTTCATTATTAGCTCAAAAAGCTTTTATCAGTTACTTAAAATTATCATTACTAATATTGTAATGAAAGAAATAAGACTACATTTCATGAATTTGAAAATATTAGTATAACATATTGAGAATTAGTAATTCAAAGGTTTGATTCAAAATTAACTTTTACTTGGATACTTAGTTATAATGGCTGTTTTAGATGAAAAATATGCCTTTCAAATACACATAGAGCCAATGCAGAAGCCACCACTGACTAAACTTCATAAATCCTGACACTTCTTCCTGCAAACTACTGCTTTCATATTGGTGAAATTCATGTTGTAAATTTTTATCTTCCCTCATGTTAGTCAGCTGTACTGGAAAATTAATTGGAACAGATAGTATTTGGTTTTTTTTTTCTTTTATATTCTTTTTATTAAAGTAACTGTAGATTTTAGCTGAATGTCTATAATCCCAGTACTCTGAGAAGCTGAGGGAGAAAGATCACAAGTGGAGACAAACCAGGGCATCTAACAATTTAGCAGTTCCCTGTCTCAAAATAAAAAACAAAAAAGGGCTAACTATGAACCTTGATGTGAAAGCCCTGGGTTCAGTACCACAAAAACAATAATACTGGGTTCATATTCTTTTTTATATGAATAACAAAGAAATCCCTTGTATACTTTGCCTAGTTTGCAAAAACATAGTACAATGTTATATAGTATGATCTGATGATTACTATAAAGTAATTTTATACTTTGGAAAAGCTTTTACATAATTTTATGTGGTGCTAGAGAACAAATCCAAGACCTCCTGCATGCTAACCAAGAGTTCTACCACTGACTATACACTTACCCTCAATATTTTTCTATTTTTAACAAAGATGTCCACACTAAGAAAAAATCAGTTTCTCTAGATGATTTTTAAAATCAGTAGACAAGTGCATTTCTAAAGTATTTACAGGAATGGATATGAGAATTGTTATGTATCACATATTGCTTTTGACCAAATATCATATAACATAAACAAAAAATTACATGTTCCGTCTGATCACTTTTCAAGGTATTTCCTGGGGAATAAATCAGTGACAGAGCCAGGTGTGATGGTACATGCCTGTAACCACAGCACTTGGGAGACTGTGGCAGAGTCTGAGGCCAACCTGGGCTATGTAATGAGTTCAAGATCTCCCTGGAATACATAGCAAGACCTTACCTCAAAAAAATTTTAAAACTTACTGATAGGCTTTTTTCATAAATTGTCGCTAATATGATTTACTTGTCTCTTTATAATAGAAAACTTCCAAACACAGTTAAGTTAAACAATTAAGTATTTGTTATAAGATAAACATTGAATATTGTTACAAAGTAGTTTATGGTCATGTTCCATCTCATTAATAAGAGATTTTTTAAAGATTTAAAGATTTAACATTAAAATAGTATCCATTACTCTCAGAGGAACATGTAAACTGCAAAACAGAATGCTAAATGTAATGTATATTGTTGTATCTCTGGCCCACAGAAGAAGAAGA
The DNA here is from genome assembly GCF_000276665.1 of Chinchilla lanigera. Classification (NCBI taxonomy): domain Eukaryota; kingdom Metazoa; phylum Chordata; class Mammalia; order Rodentia; family Chinchillidae; genus Chinchilla; species Chinchilla lanigera. Next base: position 34,669,410 of record NW_004955409.1, read on the forward strand.
ATAAAGCACATGACAGATACTTACAGGGTTTTAATTGAGATGTTTTCCCACTTGTAAAACACAGTGTTAAAAGATTTGAAACTAACTCCAAAACCATGAGTTCCTCATCTACAGTTGGATTATTTATTAGAAGGAGAAGAATTTGGATGACAGACTAAAAGCCTGGTAGAAAATATTCTGTGGGAAGAGCTGCAGTGCTGCACAGGGTTCTGTCCCCACCATGGGCAATAAAAAAAGGATGCACTTAAATCTAGTGAGAGCTATTTCAACAGCTCTCCTCAGAGCACTTTACATGTATCCTGTGGGCTTTGATGATCCCAGAAACTAGTGGCTGCATACTCAAGATGCTCTGATGTTAAAATAAAGAGAGGTGGCTGCTTTCAGGTGGTCTGCGCATCCTGAGATCTCCATTCAAAGGGTGTGTGAATTTTTGGTGGGTCAGACCAACACATCTTCAAAGACAGTGGACCTCTAAGGTATCTAACTCAGAATATTAAGGGAAATGAGGAATAAATACACTGGGGAGAGAAACAGTGAAAGGAGCTGAGGAGAAGAGATAATTTACAATGGATGATGATCCACAATTTTTATATTATACTAAATCGGACATTTTATTACCTGGGAGTATCCAGAGAGACATACCTGCTCTTTGCAAGATTTCCTACTGGAGCAAAGAGAAATAAGCAACAGCAGATCTGCAGAGTTGGTCATGGAAAGGAATGTGTTCATCCCGGCATGCTAGGGAAGGTCAGAAGCAACACATTGTGGCAACCATTTTATGGCTGGGGAAATGTCTGTTCGTTGAAATTAAAACAGTCCTAGGAACATAATGGCTATTGAATAAATGTTTATCATTTGATTGAGGACTGTAAAACTTGTAAAGATCTTCTCTTGTTCACTTAGTGTATTGTTGGTAGCATCTACAACTCCATTTATTGAATACACTGGATCACATAGCTTCTGTCCTTTATGGCTTATTTTCCATTGGAGAAAACTTGTTTCCTCAGCACAGACCAAATAATGAAGACCATAAACCTTGTTCTTTTTAAAGCATTTATAGTAAAATAATTTAGTTCTCTGAGTTTGTACATTTCCCCCAACAAAACCAAGTTTTCTTTGGTAGGTTGTTCAACTAAATAATGTTTTAATGAATAATGAATAACAGCAATCTACTGCATACAAGTAGATTTTCTCAGACTGTTGCATATGGTAGAGAAGTGTTCTCAGAATGAGCAGGCCTGGGGAATATTCAGGGTGTTCAATAATGCAAGAGCAGAAAGACTGAAACTTTCTTTTTATTCAATACTGTTTGGAAGCCAGTGTTATTGAATAGAAAATAAATAGGAACTTTTAAAGAACTGAAAATTGTATTTAAATGAAATAGTCTTAGAGTATGCCTAAATTAAATGGAAAAATTCTCATTCAAATCCCACCTTCCTTCAGGATTAAGTGTGAGCCTATATTCTCTGTGAGGCCCTCCCGGGATTTACAGTCCCTTAGTTCCCTGAGCAACTCTAATCCATACTTTACCTATACCACATGCCTAGAACAGAAGTATATCTTCAAATGTTAGGTGCTGTTCACATATTAAATGTACTGTTTCTCCAACTACTTTGATTGTCTGAGTATATTATAGTGGGAAAGACTATCCATCTATTTCTATGCTGTCCCTATAGGGTCTAGTACTATCTGTTCAAATAAACATAAGATTGGTTTATTGGGTAGATTTTTCTCCTAAATCTTTTCCTAGTTTTATTTTGGATGAGTTTGGTTTGGCGTAGGACAAAGATAAAGATACTAAAAAAGAGGAAAGAAAAATTTATCTTTGCCCATGCAGAAACAATATGATTGTAAGCCAGAAGTATAGAAGGATCATTCTGCTAACAAGTGCTAAATGATATCTTCCAGCAATTTTTAAAATGTGCTACATTCTTAAAATAAGTTGGAAAAGCTTACTAATGCCCCCTTAATCCTGCAACAGAGATGCAGATTAAAATAGGGTAATTTATAGAAAATATTCTGAGACACAAAATCTAGAGAAATTTAATCAAGTTCATCCTTGGTTGAATTTCCCTCATTTGCACTTCATATGTCAGTAAAATGTCAAAGAGAACAATAATTTTGTAATTATTGGATTAATGTAATTTTTAAAATTTAGTATGATGATGCAATTGTTGTCACAGTCTGCCCAAAATTGATTTATTCAACATCTCCAGTTGATGGTAACAGATGAATATTGCCCTAAGCAATTTAGTTATAAATTTATACATATAAAAAGCACAAATACACCCACATGCACACACACACATATAGATACACACACACACACATATTGCTCTTAAACAAACCAACTTACTTTCATGTAAAGATATTTATTAGCAAACAAAAATTAAAGAAGATACTGTGTGAATATTTTATGCTTTTACATTTACCTCAGAAAAGTGTCATACAAAGAGCTAAGACTATAAATCTCCCAGGACAGAGTCCGTATTTCCTCTGCAGACCTATAAGGCCCACCTGAGCACATTGTACACAAAAGCCACTTTCTAACTGTTGCAGACTGAATGGAGAGGAGGACAAGTGTGGAGGAGGAGGAAATGTGCTGTTATTTTGAATTGCTTTGTGACGCCTCTCCAGTATATTTGCTAAGAGCCTTACCTTGTGAAATCAACAGGAAAAAAAAAAAAAAAAAAAAAGAGCCGTCTATTCTGAAATCAAACAAAGAAACAGATGTGTTCAGCCTTCATACTTTTTTAATCTTTGCCATTCTGTACTAGATCATTCTATCTTCAGTGCAGAAACAAGTTGCTTTAGTAATTAACCATCTTCTAATTTGCCTTCAATATTCTCCAAGTCACATGTGTTACTTCTGTGGACAAATTACCAGAGAGTAAAGCAACAAAGAAGAAAAGACTGAAATAAAAATAAACTAATATCCTTTTGACCTTGTCTACTGGAAACACATTGTCTTTTAAAATAATTGCTGTAAGAACAGAAAATCATTACTGGTTGGAAGTCTGAGACTACGCACAAGCGGGAAAGGTTATAGATGTTTGGGGATGGTAAAAATATTGGTATAATGTAACCTGCCATAAGTGGCTGCATGCCTATCATTTGTACCTGTCACTTTCTCTGAAATGTGAAGATGCACTTTAATGAAAGCAGCTCCTAAATAACTCTACTTGAAATTTTGGTCTCACTATTCCACTGAGAATTTCTTTGTGTTCTGTAAAAATACACACATTGTTCTTCTGTGATTTTCTAAGTGTTTTTTTTATTCTCTTTTGAGACAAGGAGAATGGTTTTGTTCCAGTCAAGTCTATGAATCAAATTTCTTACCACAGACAATCCACATGCATGGACGTAACCTGCAGGCATCCATAGGTTTGTTCACATTTGCTCACCATCCCAGGATAAGAGAAAAGCACAGTGGGTGAAGAAGGGTGGGCTGAGTGCCTGGCAGTCAGCTCTTCATGTGCTAGATCTGTGTCCTCCAGCAAAATACTTATTCTATTTTCTTCTTCTTTTTTTTTTAATTTTAAAGAGTAAAAGAAGGACAACATAGCAATAGGGGGATTCACCAAATTGCAGACAAAGTGGTAGGACATTATCAATAGTTGTTATTTTACCTATTGGTATGTTCAAGATAGTTTTTCAGGAAAACAAATAGACAAATAATAGTGAGTTACAGACAAAAATGGCAGGATATTATCAATGGCTGTTGTACTATATCTTGGTTTCTCCAAAGTGGTCTCTAGGGAAAACAAATTGAGCTATACATGAATGATCAATCAAATAATCATTGGCTATTCTCAACGGTTGTTTTTGAAAACACATAGTAACAAACATACATCCATTTACAAAATAGCGCAGGAACAATACAAACATTACAGAGTTATGGAAAGATTGGTAGGAAATCATCAGTGGCTGCTGAGATACTTGTTGGCATCCTCAAAATGATTTCCCAGGAAACAAAGATGTGCAAGAAAGATCCAACAAGTAGTTACAGCCCAAGGAATGCAAAAAATAGCGGGTTACCTCCTCATCAGTGACTCCCCTCCTGAGGTGTGACGTCTGGAAGGAAGGCCAGGGCTGAAAAGAAGGATGGCGAGACCAGCACCAGTGTCCAGCAACGGGCCATCCACTTTTTCCTCTATAGTCATGATTTCACAGGGCTTCTTCTTCTCCTTCTCCTCCTTCTCCATGAGGGCGGTTCTACAGAATCTGAATTTTGGGCACCCGTGTAATCCATGAAGTCCCGGTGCAGACTTCTCCGGAGCTCCACTGGCTCCTCCACCGCAGCCTGTACAATTAGGGGAAGAATGACCTCCAGAGCGTCTCCCCAGGTATTGTGCAAGGTCCTCCTGCTTTCCAGCTCCCAAATGGCTCTTGTATCCCCAGTCAGCTCGACCTCTGAGTCCTTGGGCGTCTGCACTCTCGTGTTCTCCGAGTCCTTGTTCATCAGCTGCTCCTCTGCTGACTCCGGACCTTTCTGGCTCTCAAGGGCAGGGCCAAGAGCAACCCACCTTGTGGCATGTTTTCTCAGAGGTTTCTCCATGTCGGTATGGCTCATACACATCTCTGGGCGGGCCTACTGGGTTGGTGCTTCTCTGTGGCATGGCGGTTCTCGACCTCGCAGCAGCAGCCAGCCCAAGGGCCCGTGCGCATCTCTGCGCCGCTTCCCAGGCGCCTGCTGCCTGCCTTTCCGGGCGCCCGCACTGCGGGGCTGCGCAGGGTCTGCAAGGGCCCACGCCCCAGCCCCGGGTGGCCTCTCCCCGGGAGGGTGCCCGCCTGTTTTCCATCCCTTACAGGTTTATCAAGGTCAAATTAGTAATGTAGGATGTGCGTGAAGAAGTTCCAGACACAGAAATACAAGTAAACATAGGAGCTATCACCACTAACTCTGTATCCACAGAAAACCCCAACTTTATGACTACACGCAAAGTGCATTTGCCATAGCTACTGTAATCCAGGTGTTTTCAACTTCTAGAATGCTACTTATCCTACCATCCATTCATCCAATGTAGAGTACAGTTGATTTTTTGTTTGTTTTGTCCTTTTGAGACAGGATTTTTCTATGCAGTTCAGGTAGGTCTTGAACTCACTTTGTAGCCCAGGCTGGCCTCAAATTTGCAACAATGCTCTGGCTTCAGCATCCCAAGTGCAGGGATTATAGGTGTGCGTCACCACACCTGGGTAGAGTACAGTTTGGGGGCTACTAGCTGAGTTATTTATGCAGTGCTAGGTTCCCTTAAGTACCAAAATAACAGTATAGGGAAGTAAGGCACACTCACTGGCACCAGGGCTCTGTAATCAGATTGCCTAATCTCAAATTCTTTTTTTTCCATTTATTCTCTAAATGTCTTTGGAAAAGGTGTATGAATTCTTTGCATCCTGTTTTCCTTATCTGAAAAATAGATATAGTGAAAGCAACCTCATAGAACTTTGCTATAAGGAAAACACTAGTTAGTTATGGAAAGCATTTAGCAATGTAGCCTAGTGCATAGTACAATATAAATGATCAAAAACTGTAGATGGAGAGAAACTGTAAAAACTGCTGTGAAATCCACTGAATTCCCAGACTATCCATGTCCAGGGAATTCCTCTTTCCCCAGACTGAATAAACCATGGATATAAGAAAAAGATCTCACTTCCAGGCTCTAACCTCCTGTCCCGTGGCACTTGTGGGACCCTGAAGTTACACAGAGACAACTGAAATTACAGAACAACCACGCAGGCCTTCCAACAGCCCTCAGATCCACGTAGTGCAGACTGGCACTCAGAGGAAGAGCAAGCCCTCATTAAGAAATTTCCATGGAAGTTTCATCACTCAGCCACCCACTTTTTATATGTTGGATGCAATAAGAAATGCCTAATAAACAAACTCCAATTAAATCCTTAAAGGAAATACACAAAAATCATCCAGTAATCAGTTCCAATGGGAAACAGTGCGATCTTAGTCTGACTGCCTCACTTTACTTGGAAATCATCCAGAGAAACAAAGATAATGGAGAAAACCAGAAATAGTCAATGAAGCTGAGGTTCAGATAGTACCCACCAATTCTGGGCTCTAAATTAGCATTGCTGAAATTTTCTTTGACCAGTAAATCTTTTCTGGGAACCTTGAGTGTGTTCCAGAGAGCAGGGCAGTTTGCTGTGGGTTTGGTGATGACAGAGTTCAGAAAGCTCTGGCAAATGTCATGTCCTAAAAGGACAGCATGCCCTCAGCAGGAGCTGCAGAGTGGAACTGAGGCTGTCCAGAATACAGTAAGTGAGGGAGGCAAAGTGGAAAGGTCTAGAGAATGGCCAGTGGCCCCCTGGGTGCAAAGTTCTGAGAGAATCTTTAAAATTGCGTGCTAGAATTCTGTGTTCCCCAGGGAGCAGGGGCTGTATTCTGGAACAGTATGAAGAAGGGATGAAGTAAGGGGTTCTTGTGCTGCGAGAGGTGGAGATGATAGAAAGATAGAAACCAGCTCCAAGACGTAGGTCCTCATTTCATCTCATTTTACATTTGAGGAAACTGAAATACAAGTTACCCAAGGCTGTCAGCAAATAAGAGACTGGCAGTATTCAGTCCAAGAAATCCGGCTCTAAAGTCTGTGCTCTCTGTACACTCTGTAGTCCCCAAAAGGACAGGGAGAGGGGCAATGCTTGGTTTTGGTTTTCCTTTTGTTTTGCAGAGTTTGAAGTTTCTGGTTATTTTTTCCCTTTGTTCTCTGTCCTTCTTTGTCTCTCTTAAGTGACTGTCTTTCTCTGTTTCTGTCTCTGTCTCTCTTGCTCTCTGTCTCTGTTTGTGTCTGTCTTTCTCTTCCCTCCTTCCCTCTCTCTCTTCATCTCCCTCTCCTCTGTCCTTCCCTTCCTTCCTCCCTCAAGGCAAATGAGTAAAACCACTGTTTATAAAGTCATATGTGAAGAAGAAAAGGAGAGAGAGCTCCAATGATTAGAGGAGGTTTAGTCGTATTACTTTTCTATGTGTCTTCAAGTATTGCAAAGAAGAACTACTAAAAGTTGAGGAAGAATTACTCATTCTCATGGGGCAACTCCATTGTTTCCTATCTCCATAAACTTTGTGTGTACCTCTGCCCCAATTCTCATCCCCACTTGCGTGTCCTTTTTAACATCTATTCATCTACAAAACCCACACTAATTAGCCCTTCCTCTGTGAAGTCTTGCCTGAACTCTTCAGAATGTGGTACTCACTCTCCTCTGGCACCAGCAAGTGCTCGCATACAATGTGGTTCTCATTATTGAGCATCGTAGTGACCCCTTTACTCCCTGAGGCCAGGATTTTCTTTGCTGTATTTGTGCCTATATCTTGTGTCATCAATGCTCAGTATACGCTTGTTCATTGAATAAGCAAGTGATTGGTTAAATTGTGGTTTGGTCATTTAATAGAAAATACTGCTGCTATTAGGGATCATGTGAGAAATAATTCTACTACAGTATTAAGTGACGATCACAGGTGAGAAGACATTTGTAACGTGATCTAAGGTGTGTTCATATATACATATAAGTGGGCAGAAAAAACATCTGGAAAGTTATAATTACATTACAATATTGAAGTATGTATTTCTTTGTAGTGGTGTTGCAGATGATTTCATTTTTCAAATTCTTCTTAAACTTTTAAAAATGAGCCTCTTAACATACTATCCTTCTTTGCAGAAATTTCCTTCAGTGGTCTTATTTGGTGGTTACTTTCAATCTCATTGTAGCGTTTCTCTTATTGGGCTGATGTTTAGGTATCCTAACTGACAGTACTGACCAATAAGATGTAAAAATGGGTATCCATCCTGAATTCATCCTAGTTAACAAATGGTTCTGAATGTAAACATAGATTACCAGAGGACATAATGATGCCTGCTGTTGCCTAGGCAATGAAATAAGAGAGCCAAGGAGATGGGGGGGCAGTCACAGCATTTTTCAGCTATTTAATGCTTCTTTGATGTCTTAACTTTCAATTTTCCAATGTGAAAATTGTGGCAGTCTCCATCTTTTTATTTTGTGCTCTGGCTATTACTGTTGTTTCTATAAAATTTGTATTCTCACTACTTCAGAGAAAGATTAATACTCCCAGATCTCATTATTTTACAATTGTTCCCTAGTGGTTTCTTTGTTTTCACATTGTAATTATGAATCACATTAATTGCTGATGAAACTACCATTTGTCCTTTTTATTTTTGCATATATGTCAAACACCCATCATAACTTCTCCATCTTCTATATAGTGAATCTATTTCATTGTGGTACGACAATGCATTTATCTTTTGTACTGCAGTGTACAGGGTTAGAATAATTTGTAAAGAATCTACAGTATTATTGTGGAGCTGAGCTGAGTGTGGGTTTCAGTGTAAATCTCCACAAAGCATTTATTGCCATAGCAGCACTTTTTTTTTCCAGAGATACTACAATTCTGGGTTTTATTTGTTGCTTCCTTTGGCAACCAAATGTGCCATTATTGCAAATTGATGGCAGTAAAATTGACCTTTATTATGGCCTTTTTACTTGCTTAACTCAGAAGGATTTACAGCATTATATTTTGTTACCACATTGACTGTTAATGGGAACTGTAAAAGAATGGCTGAATTTTACATATCCTTTTTATTTTCTAGCAGCTTTGGCATTATTTACTAACTAGACTTTCAGATTTTAAGATTTTTCTCTTGGAAAATTCAAACAGGGTTTTGCAAAACCGAGGTTTCTTCCTATGTGAGATTCACATCTTGCTGTATACTGTCAAAATAATTAAATGCATGTTACAAATTTGAGCACTTAATGATGACAAAACCATTGCATGTAGAATAATGGAGGTAACAAAAATATTCTGAAAAAATGACATCCCAAAGTTCAAGATAATTTAAATTGCTTCATCTGTAAATAATGGGTCTCACATTCCAAAGTCTTTCTAAGTTTAGTAAGCATTTATTTTCATCTGAATTGTTTTTCTCCTGGATTTCTTAGGATAGTATCTAAAGGAAATGGTTACATTTTCAGTGCAGGAGTGAAGGCTTGCCAAAGCTTTATTTTGATTTAGGTCTAAAGTCTTGTATGTTTAGATATGGGGCTCTTCAAAGGTGATTGAATGTTGGGGCTTTTATACTCATCAGTGGATCAACTCACTGATGAGTTCATAGTTGAATATGCTGCAGGAGCTGAGATCTGGTGAAAAGATCTGGGACCCTGGGAGTGCAATGTGAAGAACATACTGTTGTCCCCAGATTCTCCTTCCCTCCCTGCTTTCTGGTTGCCATAGGTTGAGCAGCTGTCCTCCACCATGCACCGCCACCCTGCACTGCTGCCTGGCACTGTTTTGCTTTATGTCTAAAATGTCCTCCAAAGCCTTATGTGCTCATAGGTTGGGATTTTCAAAGGTAATTGGACTATGGGAGCTTATAGCTGACTTGCTTTTAGAAAGCGGGATCTGGTTGGAAAAGCAAGTCCCTGGTTGTGTGACCTGGGCCTATTCCCCACCCCTCCCTTGATCCCCTGGATTCCTGTCTCTCTCCCCTTGCCCTCTGCTTTCTACATGCCATGCCAGTGTCAAGCCCGCTCTTCCATGACTCTCTGCCATGCTGCCCTGCCTCAGAGACATGGGACTATGCACTTAAACCTCCATCAACTGTGAGCCAAAATAAGCCTTAGGTTCTTAGAGTTGTGGGTGTCAGATATTGTATCTCATCAATGAGCGAGAAACTAAGACACCAGCCAACATTGAAATGAATCTTCTAAAAACATGAGCAAAATAAATCTCTCTTCCTTTAATATACAGGTGTTAGGCATTTTGTCCCAACTTTGGGAAAGTGACTAATACAGAAAGTTGGAACCAGAGAAGTTGAGTCATTGCTGTGATATACCTGACCGTGTGGTCCATAAGACTTGGGAACTGGTTTGTGGGAGGTATTTGGAATAGTTGGATATGCTGGCTTCTGTAAGTCCTAGAATTCTATAAGCATAGCTTGATGGATAATTCTAGTGGGAGCTTAGAAGTCTAGAATGCTGATGGAAAATGTGGATATTAAAGGCCAGACTCAAGAGGTTTCAAGTGAGAATAAGGACTCTTTGGGGAAATATACTAGGGGGCATGTGAGTTACTTTCTGGCAAAAAACTTGTCCACATTCTACTCGTGTACTAAGATCCTTGTGTGAGAATGAATTTAGAACTGGCTGGCTGATAAATTTGGTGGAGGAAACTTCAAGACAATCCAATGTAAAGGAAATGGTGTGAATGCTGTTTTACCAATATCTGCAGTGAGGATCAGGAGCAAATGCTGAGCTGAAGAATATAAAAATTTTGCAACTGGGTCAGAAAGGAAGCATGTGTCAAGTTGGAGCCAAGGAGAGTATGGTTGCTGAAAAGATTAGAGCCCTTAAAATGAAGTTGAGTGTTTGTCACTGAAACAATCAAAAAATGCTTTGAGGACTTCTCAACAGTTGGCCATATCCCACCCATAGCAGGTGTATAGGTATAAAAGGGTGAATGCCTTTGAAAAACCTTGCTTTGAGAAAAGTGCTCCAGGGTGCTCTGTTCATTCAGGACCATCTAGGAAAATGTATCACCAAGTTCATCACTGGTCTATTAATCTAGCAGTTGGTAGGTGATGGTATAGCAGATGTGCAAAGTACAAGTTTTAGGGCCACAGAGGCTTCCAATCAGATTTCAAGGAACCGCTGAGGGACCAGGCAGTTTTCCCCTGAGAGGGAAATTCATGAAGTTCTGAGAGTATATCTGAAGGTACAGGGGCTTTTCAGAAAGTTTGGGATTTCAGAAACACTGAATGTCTGCTGAGAAAAGCTGCAATCAGTGAGAGTCAGCCAAAGAGAGAAACCATTCTGACTGTGACTGCATCTCACAGGGACAAGACTGCCCAGGCACTTTGGAGTTCATATCTCACTACAACTTGCCATAGATGCTAGACAAGGAACTATTGGATTTAATGTTTGCCCTCCTGGTTTTCAGTCTTTCTTTGAGCAGATTCCTTTCTATTTCTCTATTACTCCCTTTTGGAATGGTAATATTTACCCTGTAGCTTTTAATTGTTAGAAGAATTAAACATTTTAAAAAACAATTTGTGTAGGGACTCACAGCCAAGAATTTGCCATGAGTCTCAGGCTAGACTTTGGACTTCAACTTTTCAGCAATGTTGAAACTGTCAAGTTTTGGCAATTTTTAGAGATGCACTAAATGCACTTTGCATAATGACATGGATCTGAGCCTTTTAGGGGCCATGGGCACAACATCATGGTTTAGACATAAAATGTCCCATGAAAGTTTCATGGGTTAAGATGTGGGGCTTTTAAATGATGGCTGGATCCTGGGGGCACTATACTTAGTAGTGGGCTAATTCATTGATGAATCCATAGCTGAACATGTTGTTAGGAGTTAGTGCATTGTGAGAAGTGGTGTGGCATGGGACTATGACCTGGAAGAATGCATTCTTATCCCTGAATATTCCTTTTCATCTCTGTTCCCTGGATGCCATAGATGTCATGGATGTTCACAGCTTAATGTGCTTTTAGGAAGTTTGGTCTGGTTGGAAAAGACAGATCACTGGAGATGTGGCATGGAAGGTTCTGCCTGTTTTTCTGGTTCCTCCCTTATCCATTCCTCTGCCATGCTCTTCCAACATGTAATTTGTGTTGTGGAGAAAGACAACTATAGACTAACCCCTCTGAAACTATGAGCAAAATAAATCTCTTCTCCTTTAAGTTGTGTTTGTTGGTATTTTGTCCCAGTGACAGTGAAGTTACTAATGTAGGTCCAGCTTAGATCTCCTTAGGACACTATATCTGTTATCCTAGACCAGTGGTGGTGAACTTAACGGCACACTTGCCACAAAGGGCTCTTTGTAGCATGTTTATCTTTTTTTTCTCTTTAAAATAAAAAAGAAAGCTCTAAAAGTTTTGCTATCATTTCCCTAAACAGTAAGAGCTGAATTTCTATGGTACAGATCTAAGAGAAGAGAATTGCTCTTTGAGATATGGGAGTTGTCTTAGTCAGTTCCTTTTTTGCTGAGATGAATACTTAACATCTACAACTTAGTGGAGGAGAAGTTCATTTTGGCTCATGGCTACAGACCAAGGAAAGCTACTCACATTGTGGTGGCAAGGAAACAGAGAGAGAAGGGACAAGCCGGGAGAGGAGATAGAACCTTCCATACCACATTCCCAGTGATTGACATTTTCCAACCTGCCCAAAGCTCCCAAAAACACATTCAGCTGTGAATATATGTTCCAATCACCTTCAAAAAGCCCTGCCTTTGATGCTTTGGGGGACACTTTTAATCTAAATCACAAGAAGAGTGAATAAAATTGATGGGGAGTTGTGGGGAACTTAATAGGTGTTGGTATCTCTGCTCCATGTGTCCTCACAATGAGCATTATAAGACCAGTTAGAGAAGCTGGGGTATGAGAATGTTAGTTACTACAGGGAGGAAAATAGTGCCAATTTCAGTCTATTAGCTCTGTTTCTGGTAATCTGAGTATTTTTGTTAACTTGCTGTCATTTTAGCCAGTAGTATTGTTTTAAATTATTAAAAAAAAAACTTCTCTAGTTTCCAGAGATAATTTTTTAAAACAACTTTAACCTCTTCCTTTCTCTACAGTGCTATTTCACTTTGTGAAACTTCTAATTTTTAAATATATTCTGGAATACCACCAGATTAATATTCATGTATGCTTTTGAATGGGTCTTTAGATATTTTATATTGTATAATTTACATTTTAATTTAATTTTTAAAGTGTCACATTAAAACTTAAAACAAAACCTGCCTAGACTCTTCAGAAAGTTCATGATGTGAGTGTGAAAAAAACCCAAATCTCAGAACTCTCAAGCAAAAATCTAAGCCTACAATAATGAAACAAATATCAAGACACACTGAAAATTATTATTTTATTTCTGCCTCTTTTATCTCATTTTCTAGTCCTACATACTCTAGAAATAACCAGATGTTTGTGTTTTGTTCAGCTGCATTACCATATTTAATTCAACTGGCGCCATACTATTAAACTCTTGGTCAATTTCCAAACGTTTGCAATTACAACCAATTTTGAACAAACAGATCTGTGTATATATTAGCGGTCATGTGTGTTAGTTTATCCGTAGGATACATTCCCAAGATAAGGCTTGCTGGGCCACTTGCTAAACTTATTTGCTATTTTGTTAAATATGCCAAAAAATGCCCTTCACTGGGTCAAATGCTAAAAGCATTTGTCATTTTGTAAAATATGCCAAAAAGTTGCCCTTTGCAGGACACTCCCACCAGCAGTGCATGAAAGTGCCCTTTTCTTAGAGCCTTACCAATGAAATATCTTGTCAAAACATTAGTTTCACAAAATCAATACATAAAAATCCCAGGCCAGTATAAGAGCTTTTAATCTATAATCTCTTACTATGAATGAGGTTATCTATCTGTTTGTCTGTCTGTCTGTCTATTGTTCAGGTACATTACCTTTCTGTATTAACTTTCTTTCCATAACCTTTGCCCATATTTTATTGAGTTGCTGATCCTTTTCTTTTTGATATCTACGGTATCTTTAAATATTGAGAATGCTATCTCTTTAGCTGTTATATAAATTGTTAGCATTTTTCTGAGTTCATCATTTGATATTTGTCTTTACTTAGAGTGCTTTTTCACTTTGCTTTGCTTTGCTTTGTTTTGTTTTGCCAGACAGTGGTTTTTAATTTTTATGAGTTCAAATTTATTAATCTTCTGTGATTTCTGGACTTGACACATTTAACTAATTTTCTTTTGATTCTTGTAATTCAGATGAAAATTTTTAGTTGGCATTTTCCCTACATTATCATGAGATTGATTTGTTTATTTTTTACCTTCCTGCTAACTAGAGGTTCATGTACTGATTTCTTGTGTTTCTTTACAATTTCAGTGATTCCTTTAAATTTTTTTCTTAATTAATGTTCACAGCATAGTCCACAATTTCCATCTAGTCTTTGCTATGGCAACATTTTACTAGTGAGTCTTCATCTGTAAGAATATTGCATTGTTCTTTTGTGGTAATTTTTTACATATATGGGATATGTTCCTTTCTTAGTGCATGATTCATATTCCTAAACTACCAGGATTAGTGCTATGAGAGTGTGTTGGTGGGGGCAGGTGCATTTGAGGGTTTATAACTTAATAGGAGTTAAAAGGACACACAAATGGGGATGAGAATTGGAGCAGAAGGAGTACACACAAAGTTTATGGAGATAAGAAACAATGGAGTTGCCCCATGAGAATGAGTAATTCTTCCTCAACTTTTTGTAGTTCTTCTTTGCAATACTTGAAGATACATGGAAAAGTAATGTGACTAAACTTCCTCTAATCACTAGAGTGCTCTCTCCATTTCTTCTTCACATATGACTTTACAAACAGTGGTTTTACTTATATTTCTGGTTCTTTCTGAATATGACAAAACTATCTGCCTTGAGGAAGGGATGAAGGAGAGGACAGAGTGAGAGAGACAGAGAGTCATGGCAAGAGAGACAGAGAGAGAGAGGCAGCAAGAGAGATGGAAAGACACAGAAGAGAGGGAAATCACTAGAAACTTTAAATATTTATTTATTTAATAAATATTTAAAGTTTCCATAGTCTCTTTGGTATACTTGCATTTATCCTTTGATTCCCTATGCAGAGATAGTTCATTTGACTTTGGAGTCGTTGCCAATAGTCAGTAATTTCAGATTATCTTAAGACATAACACCTTGACTTCTAGGGGTTTTCTCTTAGTTCCCCATGTAGCTGGTGGTCTCTCTGTTCTTTCATCAACACTTGATCCTCTGACAGTAGGTTTAGTATAAAGCAGACCCATATCCCAGAGTGGAACATTTCCAACAATGCATAACAAGCAAGACACTTACCAAGAACAGAGCAAATGTGAAGCCACCACAATGGGCATGTGGAAATGCCAAAGTAAAGTTTACACTGCTTTTACACACCACTTTTCGAGATCTTTCCATCCATCCATCTTTCTAGTTTTAAAAGTAGCTGTGCTAGCAACATTCTATTAGATAAGGAGCTAAGTAACGGCTTCTTCATATTCCTTGCCGTGAAGGGCTCTTTGCGCACCCTATTCCTTCTTGAATGAACTGCACCCAAACGCAAGGCAGAGCCATTCTGATGATGGAGCAAAAGCCAGATGATTCTCTCCTCTGATAAGAAGCAACCACTTTTGCATTTGTCAAGTTAATATGTATTATTTTAAGCTTTTAGTGCCTGATAAGGGAATTAAATTTTACTTAGTTATTTTCACGGAAATAAAGAGTTTGCAGAAATACTCAGTGTTTTATTTCTTAAGTACATGTTCCTAATATTACTTCCAAAAAGACGGCACTGGGTTTCAAGGACTTGGAACTGGAAAGAAAGAAGAATCTGGTGGGGAAACGTGAGTTATTTTAAATAGCTATAGTGTATTAATCAGCTGATGTTTTAAAAATTAAATCAATGTGTTTATTATAATTCAGGTTCAAAAAAGAAATGTGCCAATAGATATGTATACATAAACTGCCTCCAGATTCCCACTTGTGGTAAACACGCCTAAATATTTTTCAAGCTATAAAAAGAAACCCAAATAAATACCAGCTGTGCAGGTTTATCTAGGAACAGAAAAATATGGAAAGAAGAAAAAAGCCACATTGCCTACACAAAATGAATTGAAAAGACTGTAAGTAGGGACAAAGGGCTGTGATGCACTGAGGATATGGATCTAACTCCTTGGTTCCAGGCTAGAATCTTGTGCTATTCAATGTACGGACAGTTGCTAATAGAGTCACATAGGGTCTGTATCAGTGAAAAGTAGAATTACTGTACCTTTCATGAGAGTTTGTGTCTTTTATGTCTTTCTACACTTTCCTTTGTGTACATGTGCATACGTCTGTGTCTCTTGCTTTTACTCCCTTCCTTGTTTCTGTCTTAGCAAGACTCTCTCCCTCTCTTCTCTATTCTTACTCTAGTGCTTCCAAATGCACAAAAGCAAACTAGAAACCCCTAAACTTTGTTTACATTATCTCTTGGAGAACAAAGGCTAATTAAATTGAGTGTAGATTTTAGACACACAAGCGAAACATTCTAATGGGCCCAGGAGGATCAGGTGTCTGTATTTAGCTCAAACCACTGAGGTCATGGTAAAGTTCCCAGAGTCTCCTGTTACAATCATTGATTCAGGGCCAGGCATGGGGTGGGAGGGAGAAGAACAGTTCTCAGACAAAGAAGCACGAATATTGGAACATCCTTCAGCATCAGTGGCACCTTGTTTGTGGTGACTTTCTCAAGTAAGCCAATTCAAAATGTTCCACTTGGCACTCCCTTGTGTGATTTTGGCACCTGTTACTTGTGATACCTTGAGAAATGTATTTTTGTCTCTGATCTTTAGTAAGAACCATCAAACTGAATATTTGAATATAAGTGAGAGTAATTATGACTGACCTTGGCACAGTATCATTGCTCAGTAAGAGGGTATTGTGGCTCCAAATGTTGCCCTGTTCAGAATTCTATCTTGTCTTCTAAGATTGATGTTTTAAGAGACATTTCACCAGCTGAGTGGCCCACACAGTAGCTAGCCCCATGCAAGACACCAAGCAATGGTTCAGAACATTCTTAATGACTAAACAATTAGACAAATACTATTAGGAACCTAGAAACCAAAGCCCGAGTGAATGTGATATATTTCTCATTCTATTTGTAAAAGATATTTGTGATGACCAAAAGAATATAGATTGGATCTCAAATGACTAAGTAAATAAATGGAGATAATTCCAAGTAACAAGGCATGGTTTAGGATTTTTGTTTTGCTCCTAGAATGACAGATTCTGTGGATGAATGGAAGAGAATTACTGCTGAATCAGATGATATATATACATATATATACATATATCAGATGATATATATACATGTATACAGATGATACATATACATACATATACATATATACATATTGCCTGTAGTAATCTTAAGATTTCTGCAATATGACTTTAATTTTGATGTGTGTAAAGAATGACTATAATCCTTTCATCAAAGCTTCTCAACCCCATATACAAAAAGGTTGTGAGAGCACAGTATTTTGTTCCATGCTGCGTTCCTAATACAGATCACAATGTCAAATATTTAATAAATCCTTATAACATGAGTGAACTAATCAAATAAATGTACAAATCCTAACTGCATCCCCAATAGGGCCATGGACGTGTGATGGTTGCACAGCATCCCGCAGTTAGAAAGATTTCACACTTGACTTAATGGTCTATGATACTAAAATTCCTATTTTTGAACAAGGGGGCCCATGTTTTCATTATTCAAAAAGCCCTAAAATCATCTAGCCAATCTTGTTTCCTGGGTTAGATGTCTAACACTGGCTGTCCATCAGCTCCGTCACACTGTCCCACAGTGGACTCAAGGAAATGGCCTCAAGAAGAGGGCTGTTTACACTGAAACATTTGTCAAGTCCTCATGGGGATGCAGGGCCCTACAGTAACAGGTGTCTCACCTGCCACTCAAAGAAACCTGAAATTCCACAGAGGTGTCTACCTTACTGTTCCATCTGCCTCAAATATTGCCTCTCAAGGAAATGCCAACTGATCAAATATCTCCTGGTCTCTGGTCACCCTGTTTCTGATTTTCTTGCTCAATTTTAGAGGATAATAGTGCCTCTGATAACCTCCTACATACTGTAGCTTAATGTTGTGTGACAATAGTTAGGATTTGCAAGTTATGCTATGAATTTGTTTGTGTTGGCTTTAAGTTAAAGCAAGCCAAATTATGTATGGTCCTTCCACACTGTATTACCTAACTAGCTGTGGCAGAATTATTAAATTCTGAGGGGGATGAAGAGTTAATGGAAAAAAATTTAAATTAATCTATACTTTATAGCATGCCTCTACTTGACATGTTTTTCTTTTCAAATATCATTTCCATTATTTTTTATTTTAATAGAGTGATCTTCAATTCAAGTACCCTGTCTCTGATCATAATGTATGTTCTCACTTTCAATGAAAATTTGCTCTTGTCACATAGGAAGCCAGTGTTAATAGATTCTATTGCAATAATTTATTAATATCAAGTCCATTAAATGATGACACATTGGGCATTAAAAATATTCTATACTGAAGAAATCTTTCTCTTTCAGAATTCTTTAGTTCTTTTCCAGTGATTTGGAAGTATTAATAATTATTTTAGACAATTTTCCATAGAAAAGAACAGGTAAGACTTTTGAGACTAACAAAGCCCATCAGTATCTCTATATGAAAATTTTTGAATTTGCTTATTAGTTTCAATCTTTTTCTAGCCTATCATATTTAAATGTATCCATTAAAATTATACAAAGTCTGTAAGGTATTAAAAAGTCAAGTTAATGAATGAGGATAGGATTTATCCTTATCTACTGAATTATATAGAACAGTTCTCCTCCAAGTCTCTCTCAATTTTTAGTTTTCTAAGTCTTTTTTTAGTCTTCCCTAGTTCAGCATCACCATTCTACAGAGGACAGGGGAAGATAAAAGCCTTTTGGGTGCTTGGGGGTCACACCCACATCTCTGTTCTGCTCAGTCCCCCTACCATGGCCCGCTCACCCCCTTGGCCCTTTGTTCCTATTCTACATGTCTGATTTGGAAAAAGCACTGTCCAGTCTGGGCACTGAGAACTGTGCATAGGTAATGATAAGCTCATTTTCTAAAACACTCTTCAACTAAAAATAGCTTCAATATAAAAACAGAAGGACAAATGCTGAATTTGGAAGAAACTTTCTGTAGATATATCAGTGAGTCAGCAGTGGGTCTCCCCTCAGTGAAAGAGAATTTAATACTATAGTAACTAACAACTCCAAGCATGTGAGTAAGCCAAGCTCTGGCATTGTTCATTAGCCTGAAACTGTGTAAGGACATACAACATACTTGGTAGTATTACAAAATCATTCTGGAAACAGAAACACCAGGTAAGCCTATGCCAAGACTGTGGATACACTGTGCAGTAACACCAGGAATGGTGCTACATAGTAATTCTCCCATCCACTATTGAGTTGCTTCCCATTGCCTACCAGACAAAGTCTAGACTATCCCCTGGGAACAGCTTATACATCCTGCCTGCTGTGGTTTGGATACCTTTCCCAAAAAGACAGATATATTAAAGGCCTATTCACTAGTTAGCAGCACTATTGAAGGTGGTTGGACCTTTAAGATGTGGGACCTAAAAAAAAAAAAAAAAACAGAAGTGGGACCTAGAGGGAAAAAGTTGGGTCTGGAGCAGTGCCCTTGAAGTGGGTAATAGGAACCCTAAACTCTTCTCTGTCTCACTTTCACTTCCTAGCCACCATGAGGGAAGTGATTTTCTCTACCGCACGTTCTCACCACAATGCAATTCCTCCACTCAGGCCCAAAGCAACAGGCCAGCTGACCATGGACTGGAACCTCCAAAGCTGTGCACCAAAATAAACTCTTCCTCCTCTGAAGTTAACTTTCTCAAGTATTTTATTACAGCAACAAAAAGCTGATTAGTACACTTCCTAATTTTCCCATTCATACAGTGTATGTTACACATATTGAAGGTTCCAGTAAGGAAGAATTTATCTCTCAGTCCCAAATGCACCCTTCAATATTCTCAGTTTTGTAAGGCTGAGGCTGGGACTGAAAATATCCCATCAGTGCACCAGCATTTCACCTCTAAACCCAGCCCACAGGAGGAAGTAATAATGTAGCAAGATGTGATAAAGCAGAAAGCAATCAGTCCTTTCTGTTTGCTTCCTGTGTATTCTATGGTTACTTCCTGTTTGCTTCCTATTTCTGTGAGCATCCACCCTTGCAATGCTTCTTTGTCCCACAAGTTATAGTTGCTTTTCATAAAAGCAGCTGCATTCTGTTTTCACTTTTTCTACCACTCCTAAAATGGGCCTCATCACGCCCTTCAGCAATACTGGTACGAGCCATCCCATCCTTCTCCTTGGATTTATGAGTATCAGTCCCACACGCCTATTTTGCATAGATTTACATTTTAATAAAATGTTTCTTCCTGTTATTTTCCTTGCCCTGATCCCTACAATTATTGCCTGTGTAATATGTTACTCTATTATTATTCTTTTCAGTTATGTAGTTAACAACTTTATGTCTATTTTAAGTTTTTTGTATTAAATTCAGACTGGTGCACTGAAGTGGTAGCCATGCATTATCTACCTTGATACCTCATTTATGTACTCTGCCTGTAATACTCCCGTTATCTGGAGATATAGGCTTGTATGTTCTCCAATACCTATCTAAGAGAGTATTTTGAGATGTTTTACTTGACCTCCTTAAACAGAATCATTCCTTATCATTAGTACAGTTCCAATTTGTATATTCTACTGTTTGCCACTTAATGCTATAATTATTTATTTACATAATTTTATGCTCTACTATGCTATGAGTTCTATAGAAGTGTGACCAAGACTTTGTTCATATCTATCTATAGTATACTCCCCATTATCTGGAACATAATAGAAATATCATAAATAGCTATTTAATTGATATATTTTATATTAATGAACTATAAAGTTTCTGTAAATAGATTAGGAGATATTCTTCAATTTCTGCATATAAACTAATATATATGACATACGATATAAGAGGTACTTGGAAAGTTGCTAACTCAAGGAACATCTCCTCGTCTTAAATTCTGTATATAGAAAGTACATACCATAATACCTGATAGATAATAAGTGTTAGTATGATTTTTACCTTATTACTCAAAAAAAATTTAACATCTATCATTGACTTAAAAATATTTTAATATGATATTTAAACTATTTGTCAATATAGCCCAAGCTATTCTATTTCCCACTGACTAATGTTTCAAGTTTCTAAAGGGGGGAACAACTAGAGTTTAACCCAGAACGTGGAGTAGACGGCCACTACCTTTGTAAATAAAGTTTTATGGATACACAGTCACACTCATTAATTTATGCATTGCTAGTTCTGAGCCCATCCTTCCATACAATTGTCTATGTCTATTACTGACTTATACCTCATGTCTTAGCCACTTTATTCTCACTGGGGCAAAATACCCAACAACTGCACTTTAGAGGGAAGGTTTACATTGACTAACCTTTCAAAAGCTTCAATCCTTGGTTGGCAATGTGGGAGAGTCTAGGGTAGAGGAATGCAGCTGCAGTCATGGAGCCCAGGAAGCATAGAAAGAGACAGGGATCTAGGCAGGGAGACATATCCTTCCAGGTCGTGCCCCACCAACCAGCCCCCACCTCCTAACAGCAAGTTAGCTATACCAGTATGTTCTAGAATTTATTTTCTATCTTCTACAGTTAGGAAGACCATTAGAAGCTTAAACAAATATTTACAAAGTTGAGTCAAACAGAATTCGACTGTTTTCCAGCAGTTGCCTATGCTGTCCTCTTGACATTCTGAGATGCCCCACGATGCACCACATCACAGAGCAATTAATGGAGGAACCCAAAAGCTACTTTCTTTCTTTTAACTTAATAACATTGCTCAAAGACATAATTCTTTATTTGGTTATTATTAATGAGTTATCTAAAATAATGAACGAAATCATATTTAACAGGGTTTGGAGGTTTATGGGAAACTCTGACTGGTTTTATGATTAGGAAGATACTGGAAGCCATAGGATCATAGCGTGGCATTCTCCAGTGATTTGAGCTAATGAGGCTATTAGGTGATTCACCTCGAGTTTCCTCCAATGTCATTAGCCACAGAATTATTTTCCAGAATTGTTCTGTAGATGATTATGAAACAAACAGAAGGGGATTCGAACTCAGCATAAATTGTCTTCTTTTATAATCAGGACCTACTGTAGTTTCAATTTGTAATTAATATATTCCAATTGTTTTTGTACCTAAGACAAATTGTGAGACTTTCAAAGTATACGGTTCAACATATATGTCTGGTTACACACAAGGGAATTACATGTGCCAGATATAGGAGAATAGAAATGCTGTATTATTTTGCATTAATGAAATGAAAATTAGCTGAGCCTATTCATCCTTTCAAAAAAAAATCTTAAACAAGGCCAGGGATATAGCTCAGCAGCAAAAGCACCTAGCTGGCAAGTGCAAAGCCTTGAGTTCAATTCCCAGCACAAAAATACATACATACATACATAAATAAATAAATAAATAAATATTCTAAAACAGCGAAGCCCTTTAGAAATGGTTCTTAGTTAATAAATACCTCCATTTAAGGAAGTATAACTGATGGTTATTTTAATTTTACTGTCTCCAGTAGCATTTTTTCCAAAGTTTGTGTTGAGTAATAATCACGTCATATGGCACATGGCTCTTATCTAATCAAAGAAACCCAAGAGTCACAGTATAATCCTCTTAAAGGAATATGTGTGAAAAGTTTTGCTTCACTCAGCATGCTTTTATTATTTTTATGTTATGATGTCCTGTTATCTTGAATGATATTAATCATATCATAGCCCATCAATATTACCTGCACTGTTATTTCAACTTGGCAGATTATCTCATCCAATAGCAATGATTAAGCATCTACATGAAAAATGAGAAGGTTTCAAAACCCTGAGTTTCATTCTATTCCTCATCTAGGCAGTGACATTAATTTATGAAAATGAGTTAAAACTGTTCAGGAGGGGACATACCTAGCTATCAAATTCACACAAAAAAGTAGAAAACATCAACCTGACCACCTAAACATGGGAAATAACCCTCAGGACAAAACAAAGCTACATGAAGCAGTTCTAGAGAACCCACTCACAAAATGGAAAATGACACCTGAGATAGTAACTGTACTTCCGTCTGATCACAGTGGCAGAGCTATTTAACTGCATATACCAATTTACGTATGGAAATACACAAGGCAGTTACCCTTTGGAAGCATACGATATACTCAAAGATTGATAACACTGGAAGACTTTACATATCAAGTAAACTAGGCATCTCCATTTCATAGATGAAGAAAATGAAAGTCAAAAGAGTTGAATCCCTTGTACAAAAGTTTCACAATCAACTATCAGTAATAGAATATGGATTATAATCCACATCTCTGTAGAATCTATTACATTATTCCTTTAAATTAGATATTTTGGGGGGGATAAAAATATCACATATTTACTGTGCTTGTACTATTTTTATGCCATGGAAATGTATCACCATCAAAGATGGGACTATAATCAAATAGAATAAGGGGGCTGTTTTTAAAGACACAACTGAAATAAAATTAGAACACAACAATCATACTATCATCAGCCTCTAGGTTTCTGAGTCCATGAGTAAAGGCTAGAGTCCTTCTAGTTGACTGTTCTTCTAAGCTAGTACAGATTTGCTCAATGAAACAAGTCAATTTTTAGTCTTTTCCCCCAAAATATTTATATATGCTTACATTTCCCTACAGCATGTCTAGAAACTTGAACAGTTTTCACTGTTACTAACCAAGAAAAAGACATAAGGTAGAATGCAAAAAAATATATATATTGAACTAAAAAAGAAGTCATTTGGGTAAATTTGTCAATGTGTTTCAAGATAGTTCTCATGTTTTACTTTGTTTTTATCTTGTTGGATATTAATCTTAATGATGTCATTTACCTAGCTATTTCATTTATATTTTGTCTCTTCTTAATATGCTCCTCATTACTGCACATATTTTTCAAAATATACATAGGAGAGATAATGTCATTGGACTGGAACACTGTTATAAGGAAATAGTTCCCTGTTGCTAGATAAATGCCAAGGTAAAGCTAGACATTTTTTGAAAGTAAATGTCGAGGCAAATTGATTATAAGAAAATGTTCTAATACAGTTGCTTCATTTCTGTTGTACCAAATGATGCATGTTGATGTAATCATTTTCCTCAATAGATCTTAGTGTAGTATAGTTAAAGTAGCTTACAGTACAGTAGGGAAACTACATTCTGATCACTGAGGAGAACCAAACTTGGCATGCTATGCAGCCAATCCAGCAGCTGTTCATAGAGAATAAGCCTATTTCCTGCTCCACCAAGTTATATGTACTAATGATTTCTCACTAACATTCCAACTGCATGTAAAGGTTAGCTATTACACAATTTGGGTTGATATTTTCAATGCTGCATTTTGGAAATATACTGGCATATATATCACACAAATATCTTGGTATATATATATTATATATTTATGATAAGATGTTGACAAGAATAGAAAAAGAGAGAGACAGACAGACAGACACACAGAGAGAGAGACAGAGACAGAGATGGCTAAAGTCTTTTGCATACCCTTACAAATAACCAAATGTGCCAGAACAAGTGTTTAGAAATAAAACTCTAGTACAGAGTTTGAAAATGCAGTGTACTGACCTTTCAAAAATTGGCTCCCAAAGTACACATTTGTTATTTTGCAAACACATCCAAATTTCAAAGTGATGACAGCTTACTGTTCAAATTGTGTTCCAGGAAGTTCAACTTAGCATGGTGGGCCATCCAAGTTGGCCAAAGTGAACCACAAGGGAGACCCAGACAGAAGAGACTTCCTTCAAACTGAGAAAAAGTATGATTCACTGAGAGAAATTCCTCAGTGCATTGGAACTATGGGGAAAACAGAGCAAGGACATTTCACTGGGCACCAGTTTCTACCAAAAATAATAACAGAGAGAGAAAGAGAATACCAAACCAAATTAATTACCTAAATGTCTCCAGTGTTCAAAAGCCTAGAAATAGACTTTGAAGTCTTAGATCATGTGACTAAAGCAACTTCTTTCAAACTTTCAAGTTCTGAAAGTCAAAACAGTAAGAGGAAGGCAATTTGCCTGTAGGAAAATGCATCATATTGCTGGAGAAAACAACTAAATTGAAAAGGTTCAGAGTGTGCATAAAAGCACTGCCACTTAACTCTTCTGCTCTTATTAACAACAAGCTGAAAAGCTGAGATGATGAACTCTCCGTGTGTGTGTGTCTGTCTGTCTGTCTATCTTATTTCATATGTGTATAATGTAAACTGTATAGCGGTGGTGGCAAACCTATGGTGCATGTGTCACAGTGGGCTGTTCATATCACTGAAAGCTCTAAAAAGTTCACAGGCACGCCATATACCATATTCTTTGCCCAGTAACCCATGAAAAAAGTCACACATCCACCAACATTTTCTTTGACTTAAAGTGAAGTCAGGTTTCCACATGTAACCCTGATACACTGTGAATGATTTTAAATAGTATGGGTCCAGGTACCAATGTATTTACCAGATGAGAGAGTTAATAAATAACTCCAGGGAGTTATTTGACTTCCTGCATTATTCATTTTATGTCTCCCAGAAGGTGGATACAGACAGTATTTATTTTGAAGGATTGCTGTAAGAATTAAGTAAGATAATGTATCAAAAAGTGTCTGCCACATTTCTAGTCCTAAGGACATGATACAGTTCAATTAACTTCTATTTCTATTGATATCCAACAACATATTGAACAGCCTAGAAACATCCAGTGCTCAAGAAGGGACAGAAATCCTGAGACAAGACCTGTTTGCCCAGGTATTGGGAAACCTGTTAGACAATGTGCCTGCAAGGAAGCACCGTCTGCTTCCCTCAGCGTCTTACCTGATCAATGCCTGTTAGTTTCTACCCATTTGCTGGGGAAGCAGAAGGACTCACATGCTGCCAGCCTCGCTGTCGTTCCAGCCTTGGGGTACTTCTGTGCACTTAAACACGGTTTTCTGTCTCATAACTTCGTATCCATGCAACAAAGCCCTGTCTTACACATTTCCTGGTCTTCCTTCTCATATAGACTGAGTCAGGAGGAAGTTCTTAAAGTAAGTTGTTTAAAATAGAGAAACTTTTTCTTCCAGGTTCATGGTTTTAATAAAATTTTTGCCTTAGGTTGCTGAAAAAAAAGTTATTGTTGGTGTATATTTATGAGTATTGAGTAATAATAGGGAGAATATACATCACCTTATTAGACTGGGCCTACACAGCCTACAAATCCTAACTCAAGACATCACTTAAGCTTCTGAAAGAAAGTTTTCAGAGAACAAATCTTCTGAATTCATCCTAAAGTAAGAATTTATAAGTTACCAGAAAAACAGGATATATCTGTCTGCAAGGACCTAAACACCTGGATGAAAAGAAAAACAGGCACAATTGCCTGTAGAGAAAGACAATTGTCTTGATTTTTAACTTTTAATGTAAATATTCAAGCACCAATGTGTAGGCAAACTAAATACAAAATAAGAATAAGGCCATCGATACATTACTGGGTTGAATCCTGCATCAAATTAACTTGGATCATTCACCTAGAGTGTGTTTCTTAATCTTAGCTACATATTAGAATCACTGGGGAGAATTTTTTAAATACTGATACTTGTGCCCACCTCACTAGAGATTCACATTTAATTGGTCATGTGTAAGACAAAGACATCAGTATTTTAAATGATCCTTCGATAATTGAAGCAAGCTGCCGAATTTGAAAACCAATATCCAAAGGGAAATCTATTTAGTCTTTATTTTATACACCCAGAAATTATAGCAAAAAAAAAAAAGACATGCTTGTACATGTACCAGTTAGTCTCTAGCAACCTGGATGGAAAGACTGCAAATCTAAGGGCAAGAACAAAGTCTTGACGGGCCATGACTGTCTGTTTTGGTTTTTCTTGTGTTACAGTTCCAGTAGTTTTATGTTGAGAACAGAAGGGAAATGAATATAACAAGAGGCTGTATCCATGGGCAAACAGGATTAACACCTGGCATACAAATGAACCTTGTTCTTTGTAACGATCACTGAGTCTGCCATAGACAATGTATAAAGATTACAAAGGGAATCTTACCCTGTGTTACATAAAACTTGAAACAATCAGGTTCATAAAATTTCTTCAGGAAGTTTCTCATTGTCAATATTCTAGCTAAGTAATTTCCTGTTTCTGGAATGGCCATGACAAATCACATAGTCATTATTACAATTATATAATTTTAGTTGCTCATGTAGACTCTTATCTTCAATGAATAATACTTTAGTTTCCCTAAGTTCTGAGAAAGCTTAGAGATATTATGAAATATAGTGCAGGTATAAACAAACATTGTTCTAGTTTAACCATCAAGGTGACCACTGTAATAAGTAGATCAGGTTTTGCTGTGACTTTACTTCAAACTAATTTTGCTTAAGTATCCCACATGCTGTGGTATTACGAGGCAGGGTTTAAATCCCATACTTTCACCTTGTACAAACTTGGTATGATGGGAGTCCAGAAGATGTCTTCCCAAAATGTCAAGCATTGTTGAGCTGATGACAATTAAGACAAATCAGATGCAGAAAGCTCTCTGCCTTCCCTTTGTTTGCCTAAAGACAGGGCATGAATTTTCAAAGATAAAATTTATCCTTTTACTCTTCACTGGAGAACACAGGGTAACCCCTGAAGACAGTTTCAGACCTCCATCAGCCTTGATGCCCCTAGAGTTGCTCCTACAGGAACTTAAATGAGCAAGCTTTACTAATGAACTTCTATTTGCCATTTGTCTGCCTTTCCCCCAAGCCGCTGCCCCGAGGAACTCAGTGTCCTTTTCCTTTGTCTTGTCCATCTCAGAATGTATTGTGCTTTGTGAACATGTTATTGGATCCAGGGGTCTCAGCCACTGCTCTGAGTTCCCTGTCATGGCAGTTTCTCCTGCTTGCTGTGTACTACACTTATTAATACACTTGCTTGTTTTTCTCTTGTGTGCCTGTCCTCTGTAGCACTGTCTCTTCTACCTGCTAATCTAAGGGGAAGAAATTTAGGAAGAAATTCCATTATATTGACTTTCCTGTGGTCCCAGCTTGGCTTTGGAGCCCAGTATTCTCCATGACCTTGTGAAAAACACACAGGTTATCATGGATTCATTGCAAAACATGCACTGATTCTCCTTCTACGGGCAGTGTAGACTACTTTCCCATTTCTTGAGTCTGGCCTGGCCTGTGACTTGTTCTAGAGCAGCAGTCCCTAAACTTTTTGACACCCAGGATCATGTTTATGGAAAAAGGTTTTGGTTTTGGAAGCAGAATCTCTTTTTTTTTTTTTTTTTTTTTTTTGAGACAAGGTCTCGCTATGCAGTTCAGGCTGGGCTTGAGCTCACTTTGTAGCCCAGGCTGGTCTCGAACTTGCAATGATCCTCCTGGCTCAGCTTCCCAAGTGCTGGGACTACAGGTGTGTGTCACCATGCCCAGCCAATTCTCATCATTTTTGATCATTCACCTGGAATGTTTTTCTCAATCTAAGCTACACATTGGAAACATCAGGGAATTTTTTTTTTTTTAAACCCTGATGCTTGGGTCTAACTCACTGAGGATTCACATTTAATTGGTCTAATGATGTTACAGACATCAGTATTTTAAAGGAGTGCACAACTTAGATCCCTCACATGAGCCATTCACAGTAGGGGTCTCACTCCTGTGAGAATCAAAAGCTGCCCTGATGTGACAGGAGGTGGAAATCAGGCTGCAATGCAGAAAATAGGGAGTTACTGTAAGTACTGATGAAGCTTCTGCTGCTGTGTGGCTCATTTCCTAACAGGCTAAAGACCAGTACTGGTCCATGGTCGGGAGGTTGGGGACCCCTTCTAGAGAAAACAATGTTTTAGAAGTGACAGCTTGCAAGCCTGGGTCTACCCTTCAAGGAGCACGGAACCCTTCCACTTTCTTCTCTGGAACCCAGATATTATACTGAGAACAAGCTGGGTCTGCCTTTCTGGAAAATACGAGACACCTTGGAGGAAAGTCAGCTTCCCATCCTGGAGCAACCTTTGGGCAGCTGACCTGCTTCTAACTGCAGGCACATGGAGGAACCCAGCTAAGATTAGACAGACCTACTTATACCCAAAAGACCCGACCTGCATATTCACAAAATACTTATCATTTAAGGCACTTGGTTTTGTATTTTTTTGGCAACACACAGGTAATGCATAGATCACCTGATTTATAACTATCCAAAATATAAAACAAAACCTTTTCCAAATTACAAAGTACGGTACTTAACAGATTGCAATTCCTTACATTTTCTGCTGCTCCAGAAGAATGACTGGCCATTCCCGGTCATATACCCCCATGATTATAAACAAAATTGAATGTTATATGAATTACAGTCCTCCAAATGGATATAGCAGTAATATCCAAAGCCAGTCATGAAAAAAGAGACAGTTGGCTTGGAACATAAGGTAGTTCCCCACACATTTCAAATTGGCTGAAAAAGCAGCATTTTTTTTATCACACTGTACTTTTACAACATGTGCTCTGTTATAAATTTCAGTTCATGTTTCCTATAATTGGTAAAACCTAAGCACCTTCAAGGAATAAATAAGACTGTTTAGCCCTGACACTAGCTGTTGGTACTAGCTTGCTCTGAGACTGGCACTCTGAATGGTTTCTTAGTCCACTGAGTACAACTGTCAGCCAAAATGGTTTAGGGGTGGGACAAGGAGACTGATTACCTAAGGAACCAGGAATAGATACTATCGAATTCATTTTGCCTTTTGTCCAGATATGATTCTTAAACTTAACCACTGAGCTGTAGCATGAACTTAATTAAAACCTTATAATATGATAGTTATGGGAAGCAAATGACATGGTTATTTCAGGCCTGTGGATGGGGCAAGTGCTTCATCAAATGGCTTTCTTTTCTAGAGTTATTTGTTCAACATACCACTTGTGAGTGCGTACAAAGCATCTATCTTGCAAAATGATGAATGCTAGAAGACATATTTTTAAAGGAAACATCAGTAGTCCATTGCAGAGAAAATTCTAACTGCAATCAGGCTCACTGCATTTCCACCTAACAACTGCAAAGCTCTTCCATGTGATTTTCGCAGGTTTAGAGCACCACTATGTGGTGGTGTCTTTTAGTGTTAAAATGTGTATATATTTTTCATATATATCTTTATGGCAACACAACAACAGAAAATCATTCTGTTTCTCTTATAGAAAGATCATTTATCCACAGGACTATGAAATGCAAACAACCTTTAAAAAGAGTAAATGAAATGTTTTCATTTAATTGTGCAAAAACACAAATACTTTGGAGCTAATTTTAACAAATGAAAAAGCATGCAGACCATTTTTTCCAAGAGATTCTGTCTTAATGCATTTTGCTATTGTGTTTCATCTGCATGTGGTACATTACATTTAATAGAAATCACACAGTCCAATTATCTCTCCTAGGGGAAGAGGAGAAGAGAAAAGGGAGGCAGAGGAATTTATTGTAGGCAAGGGTAGATGGCTGCGGCAACTTAACAGAGAAGACAGACCCTGCTTTGGAGCTATGCGCATAAATCCCTCAGAGATGGTGACTGTCCAGATAGCAACCTCCAGAACAGGTATACTTAGCCTCACTAAAAGTGGAACGAAGACTTTCTTATTTTTCAACTGGGCTCTAGAAGGGTACAACTTTCCTGGTAGCAAAACTGCAGACACATTTTCTTTTATAATAGCTACATAAATTGGGGGACACAAATGATCCCCTTCTTTCTCAGCATTCAGTTCAGAAACCGAATCGTAGAGTTCATTTTTGCTCAAAGATGCTTCTAGTTGCCTAAAAGTATAATTCTGTTCCCAGAAGTTTTGATCTTAAAATGAACAGGAAATGAGTTGAGAGTAATTTCAATTAGGACTGAAAAATAGTCTGTACTCCACATGTAAAAATCAAGAGTCTGGGCTCTATTTTCCAATACAGTTGCTACTAGGTACATATGGCTGTTGAAATTTTAATTAAAATAAATTAAAATTAAAATGTAGTTCCTCAGTGGCTCTAGCTGTATTTTAAATGCTTAGTAGCCAACTGTGAATGGTAGATACAGCACTGGAGTGCACAGATAGAGAACATTCCCACTGCGGCCAGTCTGGTGTAAACACCAGTCTATGGCATTACATGTAGCCATCTGTATTCCCGATATATGGAACCAAGACACTTGGCAACATGCTGGATTCTAGATTTTCTTTGATGATTTCTCCTTCTCCTGGTTATGTGAAATCTGAGTGATTCTGATTATTTGTACCTACTGATTTTAAATCTGATAGGGGTCTCTTGTGCTAAGACAGGTGATAAAGACCAAGCTCTTCAGCGCTTATGAAAATAGTAGGAATTCACCTGCAGAAGGTGGAGATGGCCTCCAAGACAAAGGAAAAAGAGTGCAATATCGGCTGATGGATCTGATCTCTACCGACCATGACTCTTTTGTTAGCTATAAAAGTGATCCTAGGGCCAGGGATATAGCTCAGTGGCACAGCACCTTGCTCTGCAACTGTGATGTCCTGAGTTCGATTCCAGGTACAAAAAAAAAATGGTGCTTATGCTATTTGAGAAGGATGAAATTATGAGGAAATTGTTAACTGCTATGCTGAGAATACAGATTTCTTGATGTTTATACAGGCCTTGGTTAAAAATGAAACTCTGAAACAGACAAATGCTATCTTTCAAAGGGACCTACATGATTTAAGGTTGCAAATTTTGCCTGAAATATTCCCCTAATATTTTAAATCCTGATATACTGACTATTTTTCTTCCTGTTAGAATATAATGTCAAGACAACATAGATTTTGTCTTCTTTGTCCTCTGATATATCCAAACATTTAGGAAATTATCTGTATGTGGTAGGCTCTTAATGGATATTGTTAAATGATTAAATGCATTACTCAACTCTGATGTGATTCATTGCCTATCCAAGGATAATAAAATCTTTCAACTTACTTTCAGCCATGCTGTTTGCTGGCTACTATATTAACCCAAGTTCCCAAAATAACAGAGCTATTAACATTGACTACTTGATTCCTATATCATAATGTTCTTAGGATTTTATTCAACATCTCCTGACTTTCTCTAAATTATCTCAGATCTTGTTGATCTTACCTATAGGATGAGACTCCATTTCTTTTCCCTGAACATCTGAAGTATCTCCAAAAGTTTTCTGAGTACCCAGTCTATTAGTTCACAGATCCAGCCTTCATAATGCTTCAAGCATTATCAAATCTCTGTAGAAGAATTCTACAGGCCCCTTTTCTGAGGGAGGTATGCAAATCCCTCCATAATTGGCAAAATACCTCTTGAGCCCTGTAAGCTTCTAGATAATGGATGGAATATTAGTTAGAACTCTCTTATTTGGAAAAGACAAGAGACATTTGGCTATCAGTCCAAAGGGGCTTCATTGACACAAAATATCACAGAACAGGTGGACCAGTCCAGCTGTCTGAAGCTTAGGAACACAACTCATCCTCAGGGATAAATGAAGTCCAGGATTTAGAAATATTTCCAGGGCTCTGTAACTTATCTTAAGCTCTTCTCTGCATGTCAGCTTTAGTTTCCAGTGCTGCAGATGTCTCCTTCCATGTAATTGAAAGTCATAGAAATCTTACTAACCCTGAAAGGTTCTAGCTCCTGTCTTCATTCCCACAAGCTCCTTGGTGTCCTAAGATTTAAATACCCAGGTTTTAAACTCACTGTCATAGCTTGGAGCCGGCTCTCCCAGGAAGCCGGGTTATGTCATAGTACCATGCAGGCCTCCTTGTTAAAGACAAAGATTTAGAATACGTGAAAGACTTTTCAGAGATAGGCATTATGCAAAACTAATAGAGACTATAACCATCAGCCTTTCTCAGGTTTAAAAAATACAGTGGTACCTTGGTTCATGAATGCCTTTTGTTTGAAACAATTTGGCCAACAAATAAAAGTGCTTGGCAAAATTTTATTTTTGTTTACAAACTCTGCATCTAGTGACAAACCCAACTGTGGCCATCTTGCCCACATAAACAAAAATGTGGCCACTGTTTCAAAATCTTGGAACAAGTTGAATTTGTCAATCAAGGAACCACTGTACTTGTAAAGCATTGTCTCATACTTTTAGATGCTCAACTAGTGTTAGTTTAATTGTGGTAGAATAATATTCTTTTGACCAATGAAGTAAATAGAAAACTTGAGGAATTCTAACATATACATATCATAATTTTATTTGCAAAGCATTTTAGCAGAGCTTCTTACTACCAAGAGGCACAGTGCCAAAACTGTTCTCTATTTCCTACAATTCAACAACTGCCACACCAATATCCCAACATCAAAATAAGAAACTACCTCGGAAATAATAATAAATGATTATTGTTTCTTTCTATGCCAGGAGTTCACACATATTTGAATATAGGGCACAGTATCAGACCATGTCAGTGTGAATCTTGACTCTGCCATTTTTAACTGTGTGACTTTAGCAAATTACCTAAGCTTCCTCAAGCTCAGTTACTGCATCTATAAAGTAAGGATTAAATAGCACACACCAAATAAATAATAGGCAACAGAACTTGGAATAAGGCGTGGTATATATTATAGGCAGCGTTTCTTAATTGGAAGTGACTTTACCCTCACAAAGGATATTTAGTAATGTCTAGAGAAATCTTGGGTTTTCACACAGGATGGAATGAAAGCTACTTTTAACTAACGGATATAGATTAGGCAGCTGTCCTACCATGCACACAATATCCCTTCAAAAGAAAGAATTCTCCCAAATTGTCAGTAATGCCCAGGATGAGAAAGACTGTATGAATGGATCACTAAACGTTAATTACTTATTATTATCAGAAATAATCATAATGGAAAACTCATAGACAATACCTAAAACGTACCAGCTACTACTCTAATCACTACATTTTAACCAAATTTCATCTTTACTAAACTCTAAGGTAGGTACTCTGTCCCAGCATACATGAGGGTATAATGACAAGGATGTAGGCTCAGTTTCTTCAGAATGGTAACTGGAACCCATCAAGAGGTTAAGGTAATCTTTGTGGAAAATTGCTCTCACTGGGAGATATGTTTTTATTATAAGCAGCTTATGCAGATTTTGAACCCTTTCATTCTTTCCTCTACCTACTTTCACTGTCCAATTCATATTTTAAGACTCTCGGAATTTTCTTATTTGTTTGTATTTAATCAGATATTCAAATCCAATAGTTTCCTGTCCTCCTTGTTTTCTCAGCCCCTCCCCTAATTATTAGAGGTTACTTTGCATGGATTACAGCAAGTAACTGATATGAGAAGATAAGACATTTGGGTACTTATTCTGAAGCTTAAGTTGGATTTCCTGCACTTTGATGTCTAAGCCTCTTTCTGAATTCTCCCCAAATGCATTGAGCAAGCCTATAAAAGTACCTTCCAAGCCAAAGGTCTGCAAGATGGTGACAGAATGTTGAGCATCTCCTGTCCTTCAGAGACACTAGGAATTAAAAGGCTTCTCTCTTGGATTAATGCAATTGTTTGAAAACTGATTCGTTATTGAGCCTTTAGCTCAATTTTTAAGGATCTCATTTTACTTAGAAATAAACCTCTGTAGGCACCATGTTTTTAGGTCAGGGGTGGGAGGAGTTAACCAAGGTTGACAGAAACTGAACTAAATATAATCAAATGTCTGTTCTTAGAACCTAGCATGATTAAAAAAAAAAAAATGCAGCATTTAGACAAATCCCTAGTCCTGCATACAAAAAGGCCTGGTCATTCTTAGGCAACACAAATAACTTTAACAAAATGAAAAGATATCTATTTCTCACCAAGATTCCAATGGTCATACTATTCCTCCATTTATGGCCCTTTATTCATTCACAATTACTGACAATTTCCACTGATTAAATGTAACTTTTTCAGGAGCCATCTGAACATGGCTCATTGAACTACAAGGGGACTCAAACTTTCACCCAGTGAAATTACCAACAGGCATGGATGGCCTAGGTTTAGTAAAAGAGATTGGTTCAAACCTGCCTAAACTAACTTTCTGAAAGTGCTCATAGGTAGCAAGTCTTATAAAACACACATAGGATTTACCTGTTTCTCAGTATCTCCCCTCATATTATAGTGTAGTACAACTGGGAAGTCAGAAATCTCAAACTTGTGATCCTCCTGCCTCAGCCTCTGGAATAGCTATGTTCTGCTGTGTGTATAAGTGACCAATGCACAAAGGAGTCATTTACTGCATTCTGCTGTCCAGTTGGATAAGTGGCTCAAGACGATTAAAAGGTCAGACTTATCCAGGAGTGAATAGAACTGCAGGATAGTAAATATAGTTGTACCTTCACTGTAAACCCAACTATTGATAATGGTTTTGTTCTATAGAAAGTTTTCCAAAAGGTTTTTTTATGAACAGTGCTGTTCATAGATAGGGAATCATTTTGAAATATTTAAATGAGATGAATATCAATGTGTATCTGAGCTCAGACTTGATGTCCAATAAATACTTTATCCTTAGAAATACTCCTGAAAGTTCCATCCCTACTCTGATCTGTGGAATGAAATGGGCCCAATTCATGGCACACTTGGAAGTGCTAAAGGTAAGCATTAATAGATTGTTTTTCTTTAATAGTTTCATTGAAGACTAGGATTAGCTTAATCACCAATTAGCAGGAAGAATATTTTATCAGAGAAACACCAATTCAAGCTAAGGTAGCTAGACTGGGTCCTGATCCACCTGGATCATGGAATCACAAAACCAGGAAGTTCTTCCAGGGACCCTCTCTCCCACCCCGCCTTTACAATTACTCAAGGTCTCAGGTACCAAAGCTCAGGGGCAGAGCTGACGTCTCCGCTCCTGGCACAGAGTTTCTGCTAATGCATTGGATCTTAGGTTTTCTTTTTGCCCAGGGTGCATCTACTCAGAAAGTCAAGCAAATAAGCTCAGAACCAGCAACCTAGGGTCTAAAACAAGATGAGACACCGAGCAACCATCAGCCACCTGAAATGTAGGTACCCTAGGAACTACATTAGTCCCTCATGCTTGTGTTTTATCTAGCACTTATTTTTTGTATGATGGTTAGGTATCTTTGCTGCTGTAAAATCTTGTGTTTCTCATCTCACAGGACGAGTAGGATTAAAAAGAAAGGAATGTTGGGGGGAGTAAGGCAGATTTGAGAGTCTAAGGAGAAGATTTTAGGTCTAATGGGCTTTGGAAAGTATTTGCAAAACTGTACTAGACACTGGCCGGGTTGTCATGGAAACCAGCATTGCTGAGCAGTAGAGATGCAAGCTCCAGTGAGGAAGGTTCTCCCTGAAGTTCTGGGGCATCGTATAAACTCCCAACCCACCTTTGGACTTGAAATCAGCCTGTTCTGCTACACAGCAAATATACAATGGGGTGCTGAAAGCATTTCTGGAGTTAAAAGTATTCTGTATCTTCCTTTGCTGTGCTATTTTTTAAAATCCATATATTGTGTTCTGAGCTCCTCCTATCTCTTATCTACTACAGAACAGGAGCAAAGAGAGAAAGACAGGGGCATCGGCAGAAAACGCATTTGGCAATGTCCTATCGATTTCCACTTCCTGCTTCGTCAAATCACAGCAAAAAAAAAAAAAAAAAAAATGTTTTTCACAAATGGTGCTCATGGGGTGTCAATTGTCGAAATCTGTTTTCTGAAAAACTCCTGACACAAAAGGCCTTATTTTGCTAAGGAAGTAATTTTTGGTGTTTGAGAACTGATTACTACTTTTTACCTTATAAGTCCTAAGAATCAGGTGATGAGAATTTTATTGTGTTCTCTGTCTGCTTTTGAAATTATTTCATTTAAAAAACATATGTGTTTATTGGTTGATTTCTTAATGCTAGCCATTCTTACTGGGGTGAAGTGGAATCTCAGTGTTATTTTAATTTGCATTTCTCGCATGACTAATGATGTGGAACATTTTCTCAGGTATTTATTTGCCGTTTGTATTTCTGTACCTGAGAAGTGTGTGTTCATCTCAGCTGCCCATTTTTGGATTGGGTCTTTGAATTTGGGGGGGGGGGTGATATTTTTTAATTATTTATATGTTCTATATAGAAGTCCTTTGTCCAAGGGACAGTCAGCTAAAATTATTTCCAAGTTTGTGAGTTTTCTTTTTACTCTGCTGGTGATTTCTTTAGATGTGCAGAAACTTTTCAGTAGGATGAGATCCCAGTTGTTGATTTTTTGAAGTGTTTCAAGTGCAGTTTGGTTTTTGTTCATGAACTCTCTGCCTACCCCTATGTCTTCAAGGTTTTTACCTACTTTCTCTTCCAATAGATTTAGTGTCTGTTTTAATATTGAGATCTGTGATCCATTTTGACTTGAGTTTGGTGCATGGTGATAGACGTGGGTCTATTTTCAGTCTTTGGCAGGTAGCAAGCCAATTTTTCCACCAGCATTTATTAAAGAGGTTATCGTTCTTCCAGTGGGTTTGTTTGGCCCCTTTATCAAAGATTAGGTGACTGACTGTGGTTTTGGTTGTGGTTGTTTCTTCCAGCCTGTTCCACTGATCCTCAGGTCTGTTTTTTAGCCAGTACCAGGTTGATTTTATGACAGTAGCTTTATAGTATAATTTCAGGTCAGGGATTGTGGATTCCACCTGACTTGTCCTTGTTGCCCAGGATTGCTTTTGCTATTCTGGGTCTCTTCTGGTTCCAGATGAATTGAAGGCATGTTTTCTCGAGATCTGTGAGGTATGCTAATGGTAGTTGAATGGGAATTACATTGAATCTGTACAGCAGTTTTGGGAGTATGGCCATTTTCACAATGTTGGTTCTTCCTATCCATGAGCAAGGAATATTTTTCCATTTACTGAAATCTTCTTCGATCTTTTTTTTCAGAGTACTGTAGTTTTCATTGAATAGATCTTTTACTTCTTTTGTTAAATGGAATAGGAACTCTTCTGCACTGCTGGTGGGAATGTAGACTGGTTAACCCACTGTGGAAATAAGTTTGGAGATTCCTCAGCAAACTAGGTCTAGAGGTCCCATTCAACCCAGCTATTCCCTTTCTGGATATTTTCCCAGAAGATCTAAGAACATCATATCACAGCGATATATGTGCACCTATGTTCATAGCAGCACAATTTGTAATTGCTAAATTGTGGAAGCAACCCAAATGTCCATCCACTGAGGATTGGATAAAAAAAATTGTGCTACTTTTATATAATAGAACATTACCCAGCTATAAAGAAAGATAAACTCAAGGTTTTATAGGTAAATAGTCACAACTAGAGGCCATACTAATAAGTAAAATAAATCAGACCTGCATGTGTAAGCACTGCATTGTCTCACTAGTGTAAAATCTGAAAGAGTGAATAAAAACTAGGAGGTATGATAGACATTGTGAAACAAAAGGAAAATGCTCAAGGTTAAAGGGCAACTGGGATGTGGGAAAAGAAAAGGAAAAGAAGTAGAAATTTTGTATGTATGTTATACAGGATAGTTAACATAATTGAACGACTGTCTTCTATTTCTTTGCTGAAAGAAACAGGTAATGATTCCTCAATTGATCGATATTTCATGTCTCTGTTTTCATGAGAAACCACTTTGAAGATATCAAAATGTAATACAACAAGCATTGTTAATTTCCTACCACTTTATTTGTAATTGTGTATTGTTTGTATTGTTCTTTTGTTATTTTGTAAATGGTTGTCTGTCTGTTAATGTTTTCCCTCTTTTATTTTTAATATAAAAAAACATATGTGTATGTACGAAGCCAATTCTGGGTACATGTGTATGGGTGTGTGTACACACAGATACATATGTGTATATGTCTATACAAATTCATTTTTAAATTATCTCTTGAATTTTCATTTTAATTTCTACTATTATTTTACAGTTAGTATACTTTACTTGCTTTATACATTTCTACATAACAGTGTATTTAAGATGTGTTATCACTCTGTCAGGCGCACATATAACCCTGGTCTTTAGTATCTTCTCTCAATACCCCCAAAATGTAGTTATATAGACCTCAGTTTTATGTATTTAAGACTTTGCATCCTAAAGAAAGCACTGCAAAGAGTAGAGGGATGAGTACAGCCACAAGTAGCAATTTACTCTGGCCAGCATAGAGGCTGGAGAGGTTCAGACACGTAGGTCAGATCTGAACTTGGTGTGCAGACTGCTTTCTTCTCTGCCTTCCTCCTTCCCTAGTCCAGCTGAAAAAGCCTGTGTCCTTCCACATGCAGACTCAAGCTGTCTGTACATTACACAGGCCGAGGCTCTAAAGAAAGCGAGTACCAGACATTCATAGCTCTAAGACCAGCTGGCATGCTGTCAGGGGACCTGCTCTCCGGTTTGCTTGAGTTGTGACATTTTTGCCTAGGTTCATAAATTTCTGTCACTCAGCTTCTTAAAATTGTTTTTTCTTTATTTGTTTTTTATTTTTTTAATAGCTATTGACTGATTCCCTTCCCTCTGGATCTTTGGCAATCATTCTTCTCTATCTTTTTATCTAATGAACAGGATGAATTCAGTCATTGGTCTGCCCAAATCTTCCGTCTCCTTTTCATGGTACTACCTTTTAGTTTTCCTTTGGGTATGCCTTTCTGTACTCCAGAGGCATAAAAGCTAATACACTCCCAAGATTCCAAGATCCCAAGGTGCTGGATGTTAATGGCAGTTTACCAGATAGATGCAGCTGGATGAAATTTGAAAGACTGAATAAATTCTTTGGGGCTGTTCTTATGGATAATCAACCCCATGGAAATTTCAGCTTTTTTTTTTCACAGCACTGTTTCAGTGTTTATTCTTCAGGTTCTTAGAAATGAAGAGGCAGTTTCAGAGAAAGCAGTGGGCAGATTCCATCACCGACTGTTGAAGGGCCATTCTCCAATGGCAGTAGTAGTGGTAGCGGCCACTTCCCTGTATTAGTCAGTTTTCTGTTGCTGAGACAAATATCTGACACCAACAAATTAAAGGAGACAAGGCTTATTTTGCTTGTGGTTGCAAAGGTTTCAGTCCAAGTCAGCAGGCTCTAAGACAGAAACCTCATAGTGGGGAAAGTTGCTCTATTCATGACAGCAGCTAACAGAACAGAGGAGGAACCAAGATAGGAGGGCACAAAGGGACAAAATATAGTCTCCAAGGTCATACCTCTGTGACCCACCCAAACAAACACAAAAGCGTGCTTTACCAATCTCCTAGGAATCTCTCAAGGAAATCCAGTTGATAATCAAGATTAACTGCCACATGCCTATCACTGGCCTATAATCTCTCCATGTGTTAGAGAATTACTTGTTCTAACAGAGTCCTCAGAGGCAGTCCAGGTGTTTTATAGAACCCCACAGCATCCCCACCTTCTGATGGCTAGGAAAGAATCTAATAATTTGTGCCTTAAAAATACATAGATTTATGCTGTCTAAAACAAACTCTGACAGATACATCAACTAAGTCAGGCTTTGTGGGAAAAGAGGAGTGAAGAGAAGGCACAGCCAAAGAATTTAGCCAATGAGAAGTTGACCCACAGGGGACAATCAAGAGGAGCAAAATCTGCATTTATCGAGGTAAGTAAGAAGCAACACCTAAGCTCACAGAGTCACAAAGTCAGAGAAAGAGTTCTGCCCTATTTAGGGCAAAAACTCTTTGCCACTTGTCACCTTGACCTTATAAATATAATAATTATTCTGGGTCTCTCTGAGTGGATGGAACCAGGTAAATCTCCCTGGAGTGATTTATTTATTCATATATTATTATTTTATTATTATTATTTTGTTATTATTATTATTCCTTTATTATTATAAATAAATGCATGTCCTGAAGTGTGATTCAAAAATTAAGTTACTTAAATTGTTACTGTACTAATGAGAGGGAAACATTGGGAAATAAAATATCTGCTGTTCTCCCCAACATTTGGGTGTAGATTTAGAAGCAGTTACTCCCACTAACTGGAGCTGTTACTTTCAAATTGAAACTATCACTTGAGGCTGAAGCAGAAGTATGGCAAGGTTGAAGCCAGTTTAGGCAACTTGATGAGGCTGTCTCAGAATTTAAATATATTGTTAAAGGGTTGGGGATGTAGCTCAGTGCTCCATTGGTTCAATACTCATATGTGACAAAAATGTTGCTTGAACCCCTGAGTATCTGAGTTATTCAAGGTTCCTGTTCTCTGCAAGGAATTCCTTTGGGTTCCAGAAAGTAAAGAGAAATTATTAATATTATTGAGTACTAAAACTTGTTAGGAGACTATGTACTATTTTATATGATCTATAATAATTTACAAGGTAAATACCATTACTAAATGGTATTTGCAGTGGTAAATACCATTACCATTTTAAAGACTACAGCTTAGAGAGAGAGAGGAATGTACCCAAGATTACATGGCTACCAAGAAGCACTGCTGAGATTTGAAACCAAGCCACTGCAAACCAAACTCACTACCTTAACCATGGTGGAATCTAATTCTCCATAGCTCTCTTTTCAAATCAGCCTGACTGGATAGAACAATTCACCAGGGATCATAGGTCTACTTTCTAAAATTTCTTATTTCCAAAGTAGTCCCTGAGGTAGGCA
Organism: Chinchilla lanigera; assembly: GCF_000276665.1. NCBI lineage: Eukaryota > Metazoa > Chordata > Mammalia > Rodentia > Chinchillidae > Chinchilla > Chinchilla lanigera. The sequence continues at coordinate 34,710,572 of NW_004955409.1, forward strand.
TAAAATGTTTCCCAATGAACTCTAGTCTGTGATAGCCTTGACCTTTCCTAGAGTGGGGAAGTGGCATGAGGATTTATGAAGATCTCAAAGCATCTGCTCTACCCAAAGGAAGTGTCTTCCCTCTTTTAAGAGTTCCTGAGTGTCAGGGTTGGCCACAGAATGGGGCTGTCCAGTGGTTTTCCAGAGTGGTTGCTGTTGTGGTCTTCCTCCTCCTCCACATCTTACTCTCCGGCCTCCATATGCCCAGTAGTGCCTTTTCCTCATACTGACCAGTGCCCTACTCTGGGTTCGCGTTAGTGCTGCAGAGGGAATTCCTTTCCTGCCAGGAAAGGAGCTGCTAATGGGATTTTAAAAAGAGAGAACACAAAATAACTCTTAATTGTGTGGGGGAGAGTACATTCGCAGGTAATAGGGAAAATCATGGGATAATGAGACCAAGTTTCAGGTGTAATGAATTGTCCCAGTTGTTAATATTTGTATCTTTTAGATGCGTGTTAAGCCTGTTTTGCTGTATTCTGTTATTTTCCTGCTAAGGACATTCGAATCTCTCCCACATCAGCATGACCCCTTTCTCTCAGAGACAGAGGCAGTTCTAATTTCTATTACCTTGGAAGAGGATGCTGTTCAGCCAGAAGAATGAAAGTAGGAAGGAAAGTCTTAGGCAGGAGAGAGAGGGAAGACTTGCCATGCTCTGGTGCCACTCCCTTGTGTCTAGGTCCTGCTTTCTAGGCTTTGTGTGCTCAGATTTTTACCTCTCTTAAAGGCAGAACAGGGTAGAGTGGTTCAAATCCCATTAGCACAAGAGGTAAATTTTTTTCTTAATTATCCATATCATATTCCTTTTTCATGTTTATCTTTTTTTTATGTCCTAATGTATTTTGTAACAAAAATAATAACTGTCATGTACTGAGTACTTACTATGTGTAACGTAAATTTTCCTTGAATTACCAGATTAAAGACTCATGATAGTCCAAGGAAATTATATATATATGATGTATATGTATATGTGTATAT
>NW_004955409.1:34711685-34737367 GCF_000276665.1 Chinchilla lanigera
ATACATGTTACATTTCTATAGGTGAGGAATGTGGGATTCAAGGATAAAGTGACCTGCCCAAAGTCAGATGCCAAATATTGGCAGAACAGTTACTTCTTTTTGATGCTAGAGACATAAACTTATTAATTTACTGAACCAGAAGACACAGATCCTTCCCTATTGGCCTTGTCTCAGCTGCTGTGAAATAATAAGTCAGAGTATCACATTTTGTCAGAATGCTACTTAGAATTATATAGAACAGTAGCATAGAGATATCAGGAGTAGCTCACTTGAGATCTCTAGGAATCAAATGAAATTCAGAAGACAAGAATTTAGGTTATAGCCTTGAAGACTTTTCCATTCTCCAGTATCACTAACCGCTGAGAATCTAGATTTTGCTAATGAGATGTTATTTTTCTCATGTGAAAATAAACAACTTTATGGCCTGCAGGTAGGACCATAAAGTTGTTTATTTTACTCTATGCAAAAGCAGTATTTCATACAGTGTTAGCAGCACACCTGGAATTTATAAATCTTGTTTGGTTATTTTTACTTTCTGGTTTGAAATACATACTGAGGCCATATGAAGTCTTTTCCTTGGTGAATAATGGGAGGAGGGGAATAGTATCTAAATGTTTGAGACCTTTAAGGCAATGGAGAATTTGAGCAAACTGTAGATATTACTCATAATTCCCTTTTGTCATGTTACACAGGAAGAAACCTGGATTCAAAATGGGTTATATTTTCTAAAATACAGTTGTAAAAAGTAAAGGGAGAGCAAAGATATGTTTGGGAAACCTTTCACATTCATCTTTCAAGAATTTTAGAAGGAATGCAAGATAATTTCTTTATTTATCTATTCTAAAGATGTTAACTGGATATATTCCCTGAAATAAGTGCTGTGCTAGACACCAGGGTAGAGCAGTGAAGGTATCTGCTTTCAGACTACCTACAGATCTTAGGAGGTATCTTACTCATGCTATTTCAGTCCATCAAGAGCTGGAAAATACCTATAAATGATGCTACAAAATTGCTAGTAAAATCAACATAGTAAATCAGAAAGGCCAGATATGATTACAAAAGCCAATTACAATTGCTCACACCAACAAAGCACCAACTTTCTATGGAAGTTATGTTCAAAGGTTCTTCAAGGACCTAGGCAGAACTTTGAAATGAAGGTCCATTTATCCAATTGTGACTATAAGTAGTCTGAGGGTAAGAAAGTGATAATGGCACAGGAATAATGTTTTCAAAGTTTAAACACATGAATTTAGATAAAAAAAAAACAAGAAAATGTTCACACACACACACACACACACACAAAATCCAATACACCTAGGCACGTGCATGCATGTACATAATCTTTTGTAACACCAAACTTCCACCCAGATTTTTTTCTCCTCTTCCTCCAGAACTGTTTAATCTATTCTCATAAATATATTTTTGGTGGAGCTGTTTTTTTTATTTTTTCCCACTGTCTTTCCAAGTCTGTATTTTGAGGCCTCTTTTACATTAACTTTGTAGTCTTCTGCTAGCTTACTTTCAATTAGCTCATTTGAAGAGTTCTTTGAAGATGAAAAGTCCTATGTTAAGTGTGAGGCATTAATTCTGCTTATTCTGCAAACAAATAATGTGAAGGTCATGAAAATATAACATATTAAAACAGAGGCAAGGAGAGAAAAGTCAGTTTTCAAAAGAAGCTAACATGTAATAACAATAATACTAGTAATACCTGATGGCTTAAGACCTCCTTTTCATTTGCAGTCTTAGTAATACTCATTTCACTTTATAAGAATACCTATCTTATAGAAGTATAGAAGTTTATAAGTATGCTTATCTTGTACAAGAAAGTAAGACAATTTTAATGATTGCTCCAACTCTTAGAGGGAGAAGAGTTCTAAAACCCAGCACTTTTCATTGTAGGTACATATTCCCCTAGATTGCCTTTCCAGCCTAAGAGTAAGGCAAACCAGTAGCAAAATTATCAGTTGGCCAGCAAACAGAGGAGAAGAAATTGAGTTTAGTGTGAAGAACATGGACTGCCTCTCTTTGCTTTTTTTCTCTGCTTATTCTAATCAGTGAAAGATTACAAGTATTTTGGAAGGAATTCCTAGATTGTCTGTTCTACATTCCAGAAAGTAATTTTTTGTGACATGAACCTATTTAAATTTACTCCATATTAGTAAACAAAAAAATAAAATTCAGTGTTAATTTGAACTGGTTGGCCAACACAAAAACAGTAATTGTTTACTTTTCACTTAGTATCTTTATCTACAAGCAGGAGATGAACTAACCAGAAGATATATCCAAATTTTCTGAAGCGTTTGTAGAAATTTAGATTCTGGGCTCTGAGAGTTTCTTACTAAGTAAGTCTGAGGCAAGCAGTGCTATAAACTTTGCATTTCTAACAGGACCCTGTGTTCTGATGATGTTGCCAGGACCACACCTCAAACACCGCCAGACTAGCAACATCCACGTGATATTCTGACACTAGCTGTTTCTTATGGTCACTGCACAGTGGAGAAAACAGAACCAGTCAGAAGTTGAAAACCTCTATGAATTCACATCTTTACTCACCTGGGATTCAACAAAAACAAAGCTGTTCATCAGTTAAACCAAAAATGCTCTGATGAACTAATCATCCAGGAAATACAAATTAAATATCATGAGATACTACTATGCTCCCATCAAAATGCTTACAATGGGAAAAAAAAAAAAATATCAAGTGTTGACTGAGGCATTGGAAAAAGCTTAATTCTCATGTACTGTTAATGTAAGAAACTGTTGCAACCAGCTTAGAAAATGTTTGGCAGTGTCCACTAAGGTTGAATATAAGTATACACTATGAAAGAACAATTCCACTCCTAGTCGTGTGGCCAGCAGAAATATGTACATATGCACACGAAGAACATGTACTAGAACACTCATAATACTATTTTCACTCTAGCCTCAAAAAAGAAAACATTCAAATTCCCATCAATACTATAATAGGTAAATTATAATATAGCCATGCAATGGGATACAATTTATCAGTAAGAATATGCATGCAATAACATGAAATAATCTCACAAATCTGTTGTGGAATGATAGATAAGCACAAAACAGTATCGACTGGGATTTGATTCCATTTGTATATAGTTTAAAAATAGGGACACTTAATCTGTACTATTACAAGTCACTAAGGGGTCTCTGTGGTGCTGGTAAATGTTTCTTGATCTGGCTACTGGTTTTTTACAACAGAAAAACTTAACATATTTAAGTTTCTAAAAGTGTATTGAGCATTCGCTGGTTTTAAAATGGCCAGCTTTTTGTTAGGTGGGGGAAGGGGGAACCTTTTATGAAGTGTTGCAAAGCAAAAAAAACAAACAGTTTTAACTGATCGGAGTGGAAAGTTGTTAAAGATTAGCCAGTGGCTTCTCAATGGTACAATTTCTGGTATAATATCTAGTTTCAAATTACTATTTACATTGGGCTTTTGTTTGTTGGTGTAGTAACTTAAAGTGCTAGAGCCAGCCTAGCCTAGTGGTCTCTCAAATAGAACTTTTAGCATTACAAAGACACTTTCCTACTGTGAAAATTACTGAGCTATACACATGGTATATGCATGTAGTTGTTCACCTATATGTAATTAAAAAAAAAACCCATGATGTTTATTTCTACTTTCCTTCAGGTGCTAAGTTTGGTTCATGTATCTGTGCAGCTCCAACAAATCCCTTCTGCTTCATATGAAAGTTTTTTTTCTTGCTCTTCTTTCCATTGCTCTTCTGTTTCTCTGACTTTTTTTAAGTTAGGAAATGATTTCCTTACCTCTGTCTCTTGAATTTTTCCAACACTTGAATTGAAGAACTATTTGGCTTCTAGTCCCATCATTTAAATGTGATATATAAAAGTAAATTTCCAGCTCTGACCTTTCCTCGAGACTCCAAGTACCAGTATCTGTTTCCTCCAAATGTGCTTCTCACCTAGCCTAATGCTTTGCAGAAAGCACCACCATCTTATTCAGTTGCTCAAGATGAAAACCTAGAATCCACCATCAATTCTTTTTTTTTCTCACCATTCACCAAGTCCTATGCATTTTTCCCTCCTCATTTCCAGTGTGCATTTCCCCATTATCTCTTACCTTAAAACTCATCTGGCCTTTTAGCTGGACTCTCTGCTTTCAGTTTTATTGTCTGCATAAATGTAGAATATACCCATACCGTTCTCTTGCTTAGAACCTGTCAGTGGCTTAGTATATTTGTTAGGAATATTACCTGAACTCTTCACTCTGGCCTCCAAGGCCTTCCAAGGTCTTCCTACAACCTCTCCACCTCATTTCATTTCACCTCCTCTCATTTCCCCTTGATAGGTTTCTCCCATTCATAGGAACTTTGTACATGTAGGCTACCCAGAAAATCCTTTCCTCCAAACCTATGCATGTCTAGTCTTCCTTTACTCTCTTAAGGAGAATTTCCTGGGCACTAAATTTATTTTTTCTAAACCCTTGCACCCCAGTCACTCTATCACATTGCTTAAATTTCTTCATAGCATTTTTCATATTGTAAACTTTGCTTTCTATGTCTTGGTTCTTTGCACATATTAATCACTCAGTAAATGTGCTGTATGGATTATCACACTGTAGACCTCAACAGGATATAAAACCAGTTCCAGTCCCAGGCTTCTGTAGAGCACTACAGTGTACAGTCTGTTCTTCATCACTTCAGTAATAAAATATTCCTGAACTTCTCCATGCTAAAATCACCTGATAGCTGAGTGGAATTCAGTAGCTACCTCTGAATGCCACCCTGAGACTCAGAGTCAGAGAATCACAGTGTCAGGAAAGGAGGCAGGGGCAGGAGCACTAGGCAGGCTTCAGCAGCCACTGCAGGACCAGCATTTAAAACTAAAGACAGAGTTTGGGTAGCTGGGATCCAGGGAGTTATGAGCAATCCCCCGGAAAAGGAACTGATGTCAGCCCAGTGTTTGTTAATGCCTGAGATCTTAGCTAACTTTCTGTTTAGGGCAGGAACCAATTTCCAAGTGTGCATAGCTTGGGGGCTAAGCTTGGTATACTATGAGATCAAAAGGCTAGATTAGGAATCAAAATGTAAATCAGAACATTCCTGTTTATCCTGGTAAATTCCAATCCCTAGATGATGACTATGTTTCATAGAGCAAAAACCTGGCACGTATATGTTTTACTTGAAATAAATGGACCTACAAAATGGTTAATTAAACCTATGAAGGATATAGGCTTATAGACATTTTCTACCTAGCCCATTTACTCTTTTATTTTCAGCTTGAATAGCAGGATGGCCTCTAAAGCAGGTTAAAAACAAAGGGGGGAGATTTAACTCACCATACGTATCCAGTTTTCACTGTCTCATTAGACCAAGTCCCATGGTCTCCGCTGCCACCCCCTTAGAAGATGCAGCACAGAATAGTACTGCAGCTCTGTGTAACTGCAGTCACACAATTTCACTGCTTCCCTATTCCACTGCTGTGTGTCCCTGACAGGCTGAACAGAGCAAGGTAACAATCAAAAAGCCATCTACTCCCCAGAGCAGTTGATGCAAATAAACCCTAGGCCATTGTGATGTTATTGGGACATAAACCAACAAATAGATGCTGCATTCATAACCTTCTGGAGCTGGAAATGTGCCCTAATTAAAGCAGACACAACAGCTCTGCAGTCACTGCCAGACAGTAAATGAAAGGGCTGCCTGCCTGCTTCCTCAGCTTCCAGGTCAAAGCAATGCTTACAGGAATTACATAAACTCATCTACAACTCAGTGTTCTCCATCCACTTTAAATGATTGGGCTTTTGCCTATCTAGCCTCTCAAATATTAGGATGTAAGGAATTTAGAATTTTGGAACACAAGTAGTTAATCTTCTCACTCATGACAGAAATCATTATAGCATTACTTATTTCACTACCAGGAGTGCTGACCAAAGGCTGTACCAAGGCTGGGGATCAGAAAGAGTCAATCCCAGAAATCCATGAAGGGGCAACAGATTCAGTCTGCCACTCCAGGAAGTATGGGCCAGCAACCAAGGTCAACTTTGAAACCCTGGTACAGAACAGGTAAACAAAGCCTGGAAAATACGATGTATTAGCACCCTCTCTCTCTAGCTAAGTTAGGTTTTGTGTGAAAATAAATGAACATACACTGGAATTAAGCGGCAATGATGCATTTGATGTTCAACAAACCTAAAGACAGTAACAGTGTAAAATTGAAAGAAACATTTTTCTAGATAATATACTTAAATTGATGGGTAAACAAACAAAAAAATCTTATATGTCCTTCTTTGTCAAATTGCTGCCCTTCAATTATACCTCTGCACTGACAGAAAGATGAATTCTACAGATGAGAAGCCACAAAACACAAATCATGGGATAAAGAGGAGGCACAGTATAAGAAAACATATGAATAGGTGTGGCAGTTAAAACAAAGTTCTCCAATTTTTTCATACTCTTCTCAATAAGAGATAGAGTTATACATTCCCTCTTCTCAAATCCATGCAGAGAGTAAAAAGGAGCCACACTACCTACCTTCTTAGACTAGATCAGAACAGAACTTTCACCTTCTACTTGGTTCTCTTGTGATACCTGCTCTGAAGAAAGGTAGGTTCCATGCAAGAAGTGCAACTACCCTAAAACACCATACTTGAGGGACCATAGGTCAGCACCTAGCCTGAGCTTGTTCCAGGAGCCAGCATCCACTGCCTGCCACATAAGGGATCAACTGCAATGTCCAGCTCAATCTGAAAAGGAAAAACTGTGTAAGAGAAAACTTTACTCTTTTGAAACTTCCTAGCTCTATAACTGCTTCATGGCTTTCTAGCTACCTTCTTGATTCCTGTAACTATGCAAGCATAACCAAACATGCAGGATGCCTGATTGTACAATTGTACCAAGCTCCATAAATGGATGATCATTAATCTACCCTTGTAACCAGTGATCTCACCCTGATAGCTAATCAGAAGAACTACCAGACTGTCCTGTCTCACCTTTGTACCTCCTTTATACCTCCTGCTTGTGCATCATATAAAAGCCCTAGATCACCAGAGATCAGGGCCTGATATTCTGGGAATGATCCAGATCAGTGCCCATTGATATAAATAAATCTACCTCCAAATTCTGGGCTTCATTTTGGTGTTTCTGCTCACAATTGCAAATCAAGCTCACAGATGACTACACAACAGCTAACCACCAACCCCAACTGCCAACCACTAACAGCAGCCCCATGCAATCTCCCAAGCCAAATTTGCCTTCCTTCCTGACCCACCAATGAATCACGAGCAAAATAAAATTGTTGCTGTATGTCTCCAATTTTTGGATAGTAGATAGTAGCTACATCTTAGAAATTAAATTATTTAATTGGAAGACATTATTCTACCCTGTTGTAGTCAGGGGTTTACACAGGAAACAATACAGGACACATAATTTATAGGATGATTTTATTATAGTCACACAAAGAGTCAAATACAAAGAGTGTAGGAAATCTGTCCACACACTAAAGACTCAAACAATCCAGCTGAGGGCCTGAGTCCCCTGACAGAGGCCTGCATAAGTCCAGCTGAAGAGGTAGGGCCCATGATAATGTGCACATGAGTCCAACCTGGAGGCCAGGAGCCCACGACAATGTCTCATGCAAGTCTGTTTCATGGATCTGTGCTGAGAAGGTCCCAAGGTCAGTGGTGGAAGCAAGAAAGTCTGATCTAGCAGGATGAAAGATCTCTACCAGCAGGCTGAGGGATCTGTATTGGAGCCAGAAAGCAATACGCAAAGTAATGACCAGAGCTCCTCTGAAAAATACCACAGCCATCCTCAGCAACAGTGAGGTCCTGAGACCTTCTGATGAGAATAGCCAAGTTCATATCAGGAAAGCCAGCACAATAAACTTCTTCAGGAGAATGAACAGTGCACCATTTTCCCTTCCAGAACCAGGAAGTGATGCTCAAAGTACAGATCAGAGTTCCCCCAAGGTGAACCACAACATTCTCAGCAAAAACAGGTCCTGAGCTCCTCTGGCGATGAGAACAGCTGAGTCCATATCAGGAAAGCCAGTGCAACAAGCTCCTCAGGAGAACCAATAACCCACCTTTTCCCTTCCTGTTCTCCTTTTATGCTGTTGGCAACAATCCTGAGGTGAGCCCTCCACACCCAGCACCATGCTGATTTAGTTCAGCTGGGTGTTACAAGTTGACCACCAGTTGTCAACCCACCACATACCCTCACACTCTTGATGATGGGATTACTGTCTGTTAACTCTCCCTCAAGAGCATCCTAATAAAAGTATAACAGAGCATCCTATTAAAAGTACATCCAGAGTACTAGAAAAGCTGGTGAGGACAACTTCCATGGGAAGATGAGGGCAATGACTTTCAGGCCACATTGTCTCGCTCATTTTGAGCTGAATTTTTCTCTGTATAATTTTCATCCATCTGTCCTAGATCTGCCTTCTGATGCCAGAACAAGTCTACTCTCTTCTTCCATGTGACACCAGAAAAGATTATGCAAATATAATAGGTCAATAGAAAGAGAAAAGCCTTCTTTGTTCACAGGTCCTTTGAAGCATTAAGCCATTAAAGAAGTGTTCTCCTGAGATCTCCCTGGGGGTCATAACATTTACACGTTCTTTGCATATGTACTTCTGTACAGAAAAGAAGGAAATAACTATGTGAAATACTCCATTTTTCACTACCAATTTTTTCTTTAAATGTGTTCAAAATACTCAGATAGCAAAAATCAAGAAGAAAATCACACACAGAATAAATTTGGTCTGGGTCAGAGAGTTAAATACAAATGCTTCAATTTGTTCATTAAAAATAAAAACAAGTACTTATGAGTATTTATATTTTCAAATGAAGGAGATCTTAACTTTCTCAGTATAACTTTCTTAGTATGACTTCAAAGGCTATGAAGGAAAATGATGAAGTTGATTACATACAGACTTAGAACTTTTATATAATAAAAATATTCACAAATAAAATTAAAAGGCTAGTGAGAGGCTAGAAAAATACTGCTGGCATACAATTAAAAAAAGATTAAGAACCTTAATATATTTTTTTAAACCCCAGCTAGTAAAATAATGAACATTTGAATAACAAATATATATATGCAAAAAAGAATAGTAAGCAATTTATTATAGAAAAAATACAAATGCCCTATAAATATAGGAAAAATAATTCTACTTCTTTTTGTAACTAATGAAAGGAAAACTAAATAATCTTGCACCATTTTCATTCACTTAATTCTATAGGAATGCTTCTTTTTTCCTCTTTAATAGTTAATAGCCATGGTTGATAAAGACACAGAAAAGGGGCCCAATCTTACACTGCCATAAGGTATTACCAGGCCCAGTATTTTCTGCAAAATTATTTGGTAATGTTAGTCAATAACATGTAAAATGAGCTCCTTCTATAACCCAAATATTCATATCTGTCCTTAAAGTGGAAATAGTAATGTGGTCAAAGTTTTGTCCATAATAATGTTTCCCAGAACATGAGTCATTATCAGAGAGAAAAAAAAAATGGATTTCAGTAGGCAAGTGCTTGAATAAAATATGATACATGTGTATAGTAGAGGCCCTATATAGTCATTAAGTATCCTGGTGTAGAAAACATATAACAGAAAATACATTTGAATATTATTAATGTACATGAGCAGGATACAAAATAAATGGATATTTTATCCATATATATAAGAAATACCATTTAACATATATGGTAATATGCATAATAACATATAAACTGTAATTATACTAATATATAAATATAAAATGATAAAATATGTATTTCATATATTAAAGGGATATTTATATAGAATATACTATATGTAGAGAAAGGATGTGATTTTAGTCTTCCTATAGAGGGAAAAATAAAAGATACCAATACAATGTTTGTAGTGGCTTTCTGCAAAAATGGAAAATTATGAGTAGGTTTTACTTTTCTCTTTGTGCCATTTAGTATTTTCTGAATTGTCCACAACAAACATTTTGAGCTTGAAAATAGAAATAGATACAGGTATACAGACCCAAGCAGGCACATATGATATTTTGTGAAGTCTACTGACTACTCAAATTCTGTGTGTACACAAAGCAAAAAGCACTTATGGTGAAGCTCTATTTGACAAGGAAGGGGATAGAAAAAGAAGAGGAAAATGAGACTCAAAAGAATAGCACTGTATCAGAGGCCCAGAAATGAGTCTTTTAGGGGAGGGGTTTGGTTATTGAGGTTAAAAGAATTCCAACTCACAAAGGGTAAGTAAAGCCCCAGACCCTTCATCCCTTATCCATTAAAAGTATGATTTGAGTTTTCTCCTGAGGAAGTTAGGGACTTCAAGACTGCCTTTGCTATGAAACAACGACTCTTCACTTGGGGCTACAAAAGCCCAATGGTTAACTAAAAGCAGAATAAATCCTGACCCTCATTTTATATCTGCTTCTTTTATTACCTTAAAACTTTGGGTTAGATATCAGCTGCCTATAGGCATGTTAACCATATAGGGTAGTTATGACAAATCTTCTAGAGCTCTCAGTGATACAACAGCCTGCTACAGCACACATGCCATATGCTCCCCACCACTGATTTAGGAAGTATCTTTTTTAAAAACTGACAATATGAAACCACTAGCCCTACCTTTACAATCTACTGCATCCAAGTTACAGACTGAAGACATCAAGAAGAGAAATTCATAGGGTCATCAAACTACCAATGTGTGCCTAGAAGTCTTATCATTGCCCTAAGTCTATAATCATCTTGGATTCCAGCAGAATGAAACTAGCTTAAACAAAAATAATCATATCATGGAAACTGATTGCCTCCTCAGATTGTAAAGACTTGTCTAGAGCAACTTTGCAAAACCAGATAAAATGATGATCAACTAGATCTTACCTCAAGCCAACCCCTTAAAGTCTCTATCCTTCCATTTGTTGATGGTCAGTACAATCCTCCCCACCCTAGCTCTTTCCCCTTTAGCTCTTGAAGTTTGAAGTCCCTTCTGCATTTTTCTGTCTTCTAAATTCTATCTAGAAAATCAGCCTATGCCTGTCGCCAACATAATGCAAAACACTTTTCTCCTACAATATGTCAAGAACTGTTCACCAGTGGATTTTAGGTCTTTAATTATATTTTGGGGGAACTCTTTGGACACTATCCATTCACAAGTGCAGTCTGGAAACATAAACAGATCTGAGACAACCTTGCTCTGTAACCAAGAAAAAGACATTTGCGTACTCTGGGTCTCAATTCCTCATCAAAAAAACAAGTGTGTTAGACTAGAAAATAACATATTTCCATTCAACCTTTAAAAATTCATTTTTCCTATGAGTTAATAAATTTTCTTTACATAGATAACAGTACAACTAAAGTTGCCAGACAAAATAGACAAAATAGAGTTAGATATGAATTTCATGTAAACAATGACTAATATTTCAGTATAGGTATATCCTATGCAATATTTTGTAATACTTAGGCTTTTTTGCCTTCACTCAGTCTGGGACATCTATAAAGGCCATCTACACTACAACTTTTCAGCAGCCAAATTCTCCTCTGGTTTTTCTATGCAGACTTTAATTGTATTGGAGTTTCCTTTCTGGCCAAACTCAAAACATATTAAATCATTCTGCCGGGCTCTTCACTGTTAAATCTCATCATAGCCTTGAATAAAAACCCCCCAAAATAGCCATGCCATTGCCTCAATGTTAGCCTGACTTGAAATTTCTTCTGTCTAATTAATTAGCCCACCACACTTAACTTCAGAGTCCTGAAAGTCTCTGGACAGAAGCAAAATACAGACAAATTTTCTGCCAAAGCATAACACACATGGTCTGGGGTCCAGTAGCCAATATTGGTTAGTCCTTCTTTCTAACTGAAACCTCCCAAGACTGGTCTTTATCAAATACATTTCTATCAGCATTCTAGTCTTTTGAATTCTTACCAGAAACTCTCATCAAGTTAAGCTTACAGTATTCTAGGATAGTTGCATTAGCCAGTGTCTCCAAACCTTCCAAACTCTGCATGCCACTTCCAGAGGTTCCTAAGCCACATGGCCCAGTAGCATCACAACAATAACCCCACTTCTGTGGTACTGAAATCTGTCTTGCCTATTTTCCCCTTGCTGAGACAAAGTATGTGACACTCACAATTTAAAAGAGGAAAGATTTATTTCAGCCAGAATTTATGGAAGTATCAGTCCATAGTTGACTCACTCCAAGGAGGGATAACATGAGTATGAGGCACAACACAGAAGAAAGAGTCCATGGTAGAGCAGGCAGGAGAGAGAAGGTAGAAAGCAGCAAACAGTGAATCCACAGGAGCAAGCCTCCCTTTCCCTTTTATCCTATCCAGGCTACAAGCCTTTTGGGTGGTTCCACCTACACTCAAAATGGGCTTTCCCATTATCTACATCCAAAACTATTCTAAACCAATCAGTGGGCTAATCCTAGCCCACACATCCTTCATCCTAAAATCACATCCTTAATCCACATTCACACACCCTAGATCCAACCACCTCTGAAAAGCCACACCTATGATGCATGAGGTACTGTGGGGATATCTAGACACAAGCCATAGCAGAAGGGTTTGAAGTGACCTCCCAGTGTGGTTGTTTTTATTAAGCAGGAAAGAGAAACCCATATCCCACTGAGAGATAGGTGGGGTCTGAGGACAGGATGATCAAAGATATCTCTCTCTTCCTCAGGGACCACTCTAAACACTGTCATTTCTAGGGTTTTCTAGAGATAAAGGGTCACAAGAGCCTGAACATTACAGATTTTATTACACCTTCTATACTTTATGCAGAAACAATTCAACCGAAAAATAGTATCATAATTTCAACTGCCGTCCTGCAACCATCCCTTTCTATTACCCAGTTCATACTGGAGCCAAACAATACTGCAATAATACATCAATTGTTCCTTTTTCAAGTCGACAGGGTCAAACCATTCCCACTGATCAAGGATACAGCCCCATGGCAAGGTCAGTGGGATCTGTGGAGTGTTGTCCATGGTGGTTCCCATGGCTTGTCTTGGGACAGAGAGTGAGAGCAAGATAGTAAGAGAACAAGAGAGAGAGAAAGAGAGAGAGAGAGAACTAGACCATGGGTCCTTCAAATGGTATCCCATGCAGAAGGAGGAGACCACTGAATCCACAAAGCACCCTGTAAGACTCATTACTTACTGAGCAGATGTCTCTGCTTGAAACTGGGGTGACAGTGTAACATCTGCAGGGGTGTCCTCACTACACCATGCCATGCCACTCTCTGCTGGAACAGGCAGCTACTAGCAATCCTAAATCTATTGTCAGTGAAGAACTAAAGTAGAATACAAAAGAAGACAGTTTATTTGAAGGTAGGAGAAAGTGCAAAGACAGAGATGGGTTTTTTGAAGGTGGGGGAAGGGGGAAGGGAGAGAGGCAGCCAGCTACTCTGGATGAGTAAGGAGCATTCAAGAGTGAAATATTCATGGATTCTTATTTGTGGGCCCTTTTTGTGTGTGTGCCTTGTCCCTTGTGGGCTCCTGAAATCTGACTGCCTCCATGGCTGTCTCTGGCCCTCCCTTTGGATTTCTTCTGGTCACATGACCTGTTCTTTAGTTTGGTGGAGGCTAGGATTATAGGTGGGGGCCTTAGGGACAAGTGTTTTTGGTTTAAGTATTAAGTAAAAGGGCTTGTGTTGATCACAGTATTTGGGACTTTCCTGAGCTTAGTTTTTTCACCTTTGTCTTTCTGATTGCTTAAGCCTAATATCCAGAGGCAGAGACCACTTCTATCCACATCTACTAAGTCTCTCCATTAACTCTAACAAAGCCCGTGGAGGCCATCATCCTATCTTTCCCCTACCTATGGTGCTTCCTGTCCCCAAGACATCAGTGTCTTTCCTAGGACATAGAGCTCCACTAAGGGCTCCCTTAGCTTTAGAACTCTCCAAACCATAACCCACTAACTCCTTAGGAAGAAGGGTAGAGCCCTGTGGCCACTCTTTTAGAAACTCCCATGAGATCAGTGTGGAGCCTTCCCCCACCCAAGACTCCCTTAGACACTTGAGGTAATCCTAAGAGATCAGGGAGAAGCCCTCATCCAGGGGCTCCCTTACATGTGCTAAACTCTAAAGAGATCAGGTGGAGCTACTTTAGAAACAGTATCTCTTATCTTTACCCTGATAATAAAAACCTTGGTACCTTGTTTAAGGCAGTAGAGGTAGAAACCTCTTTAAAAGAAAAATTAAAGTTCTAAAAACAAAGATAGCTTTACTTTTGCACACTCACTTGAGTTGAGCTTTACTGGATGTTCCTTTGTCTGCTCCAGCTATTGGGTGTATGTTTCTAAATTACCTGAATTTTTTTTAGAACAGAGAGGGGACCTAACCTGATCCATAAAAGAAGAGGGAAGGAGTTCCATATGTTTCCTAAAATCAGAGTCTTGGCTCCTATCTACAAGAGTGAAAATTCTTGGTGACTGTGAGGCCCATGGAAAAAATAAAACGGCAAACAAGGTTGGCAGAGCTATGAGACCCACTCACATTACCAAATAAAATGGCCAACAAATGTGGCTGACACACAGGATGCACCAAAATGGTTAACTTATGCCACAAACTGAAATGGCTGATAATCAAAGGTAGACTGGGATAAAACAAGGCCTAGCAAAAGCAGCTCACTGATGATGCCTACAGGTAAAAGGCCATCTAGGGGAAAAGACAGATGCAACTTTGAGCATCAAAACAGTCGGCTGTTTAAGCAGGAGACCAAGTTACAAATAACTAATTTCCCCACAAGAATGAGAAAGCTGAGCAAAGTATTGTAGATAGCAGAAACAGGTCGACAAAGATGCATGCTAAACTTTAGGCTTTGCATGCAGAATACAAACAGTCTGTTCTGCAACTGGGTTAATAATTGGTTCTCTGGTAGCTCTTAACTGACTCATACCTGCAATGAGTGATTGAAAATGAGAAATAGAAGAAAGAAAAGCAGAGAGAAACTTGAAGTAAACCCATGGACCTCTTACTGGTTGGGAAAAACACAGATTGTGCATTTGTCCTGCCCCTCTCAGATGGTAGGACACACTAGGAAACTATTCCTGGAGCCATGAAGAAACCTCCTGAGTTCTAGCTTAGGGGAGTGAGAGAGAAAGAAAATAGAAAAATTAAACCAGTCCATCTCAACTTGAGTTCACTGATTTCAGTGCAAAAAATCATTCCCAAAAGAGTTTCAGCTCCTAGCTAGCTCTACCAGACATGTTACCAGCTCTTGGGGTCCTGGAGTCCCCTAAAGGTGATTTATAAGTTCTTTGTGCCCTGAACAAATAATTGCTCAAGACAAGTGCAAAAGGTAGCAAGGTTTTGCGTTTATTAAATGTAGGAGAAGAAAGAAGCTCTGCAGAACAAGTTTGGGCCAAGTAAAAATGGTAGTGGAGAGTTCAGTGGCAACTGTCTTTTTGTGTCTTCTCCTTCTCTAGCTGGCACCAAGTTGAGCACATCCTATTAAAGACCTGCTCGAGTTCTTGTGAGAGGAATTGAAGATGGCACTTCTGGGTGAAGATGACTGGGTCCATGTGCAGGGCTTTGGGAACTGTTCTGCCCACGTGTCCTGGGATTCTGTAACTGGCAGGTCATGTCCACTTCACCAGCCAGATTTTCCGCACTCTAATCTCTTGCTTCCATGTCAGACATTGGCTGAGGCTGCCAAGAAGAGCATGGTCTCAGACTAAAACCTGGGGCAAATCTTGGAGGACCCTCAGGTGGAAACTGTCCTCCTTTCAAGACCAAGTTCTATTTCAAAGGGATATCTGAGTAGTGCACTTCCCTAGATCCCACAGCCCCTCTGAAACTGGGAAATACATAACAAAAGTTGAAAGGTCACTCTCTGCTATACTTGCTACTGCCTAGGAATAAATCACTCATTGTAATTTAAAGTAGGAGTTAGCCAGTTTCTTAGGGAAGCTAGTAAATATTGTTAACCTTAGCGGGCCACATACAGTCTCTGGCAGATATTTCTTAAAAATGGTAGGTTAAAAATATAAAAGCTAGCTCAGTGTGGTAGCACATACCTGTAATCCCAGTATTTAAAAGTGGGTGAGACAGAATGATTGTTCCAAATTGGAGGCCAGCTCAGAATACACTGTGAGTTCAAGGCCATCCTGAACTACATAATAAGACACTGTCTCAAAAAAAAAACTAAATGAATAAATATAAAAATTCTCCTTAGCTCTTGTAGACTATACAAAAATAGGTTGTAGTTCAGATCTTACCCATGGGTCATTGTTCATTAACCACTAATTTAAAAGTTTACTATTCTCAGAGTGCATTTATGACTTAATAAAGTCCAAGGTACTCAGGTAAAAGAAAGAAGTTCTCTCAAAAGACCTTTAGAAAGTAGTAATTGTGGGAAGAATAAGGCAACATCTCTGATTCCTCCAAATCACAAAGTCATTACTAAAGAATAATATAGATGCAAGAAATATAAAAATGAGAGCCCCAGCCTAAACTTGTCTTTTAATTATATTGTCAGAGTAGAATATATAATAGGCACCTACTCATCCATCTAATACTCAATTAGCTTGGCTTAAAGAATGTATGGCTTTTGCAAGAAAAGGTGAGTTCTTTTATAAGATTTCAAATTTGTGCCATAAAACTGTAGAGCTACCTAGTTTTTGCTATAACTTAGAGTTATCCAGATGAAGCTTTTTTGATTGACATTTAGCTCCCCACCACCACCAGAACCAAGATGTACCCTAACAGCTCCTATTAAAAGAAACATATCCCCTGTCCTGGCACTAGGCAGATACACTGTTCGGTTTAGCCTCCAATGCAAAACTACATTTGCTTTTCTGGTCCTCTCTGGAGACTAAGGGCTTTTCTGTCCTCTATTAGTATCCATAAGTCAGACAGCTCAAAGTTTGCATCCTTGGGGAAATCTATTAAGTGTGTGGTCTTGGCCATTCTTAACATTTCTGAGATATAAGTGCAACCTCTAAAAATGAGTATAAATGGTCTACCTCATTAAGCTGTTGGGAGGTTGAACAGAGTAACTCATGAAAATTTCTAGCACTTCGCCTAGTACGTAGTACGTGTTCATAAAGAAGAGCTGCTTTAATGCTATTCCCTCATTTCTTTGAACAAATTTTCTTGATGTGTCTCCTCATCCTGGACTGTGAGCTCCCTCATGTCTAGGATATCTATTATCTTTCTCTGTATTCTCAAGGTCTGCTATACACAAGCCATAGTCAAGAGTTATTGACCTAAACAAAACTGTCACACAGACCTACACCCATTAATAAGGACCCTAATGACTTACTAGCACATTTTCTGAACTCAAAGAAGCAAGGCTGCAGACTAGGTGATTCTGAAATTGTTCTAAAAAACTCTGAGTTGCTGTACTTATACCAAGAAGAAGAAGTTGCAAATAACCATAGGGTACCTGAAATTGGGTCACTGCTTGGAGAATGCTTTATTATTGGTGGATTAAAGATGAAGCAGACCCCTAATTGCAGCTTTAACTTCAATGTCAGCACTACTTAGGGATAAACTTCTAAAATGATAATACTTTGATTTAGTATTAGACTTTTACCATTCAGTGCACTTTGCCACCTATTATTTTCTTTTATCCTCACAACAAGCCCAAGAGGGAGAGCAATTTTACAGATGAGCAAATAGCAGCACAGCAGGTTAAGTGACCGACAGAGGGTCACAGAGTGATTTTAATAGCAAAGCTGGGTTCCCAGACAGGCTGCAGACTCTCAGTCCTGCACTTATTTCTTGGAACCTGGGTGTCCCCTTTCCACACTCACAGGACAGGGCTATTCAGGGAACCGAAGCTAGCTCAGTGCCGTCCAGTACCTGGGGAGAGGGGAGGACAGAGGAATGTTGGGGAGGAGGGAGCATGAGGAGGAGGGAGGGAGGGAGAGAGGGAGAAAAAAAAGGAAAAGAAGGAGGAAAGGACTAAGTTAAAAGGAAGTTTTCTATGTAGTAACCTACATCATCTGGAGAATTATCATGAGGGAACTATTCAGATATTTTAGTGATAGCTACCTCAGTTGCTTTCAGAACTTCATAATTCTAAATTACAGCGGTATCAAGATTGCTGATTTTATATATATATATATATATATATATATATATATATATGTATATATACACATATAATCTTTTTCTGTGAAGCCATGTTTCCTGACCTTGCCAACTATCTAATAAATACACAATTTGTTGATTCCTCATTGATTTTTGAAGGCCAAAGCCACTTGTTAAAGAATCCTTGTTTCTATACACTGTACAAAGTCACTGAGGCTATTTATAATGATGAGTCAAGGAGATGCTACTTTTATAAGAGTAATACTTTACAGTTTTTAAAGAACCTCTAGCAGATCTTGATCTTTCTTGGATCATGGGTCCCTTTGAGAAGGTATTGAAAACTTCGGATCTTGATTCAAGAACAATGAAATATTTGCATTAGGCACAACACAGATGCAATTTTGCAAGCAATTCTGAGAAAAAGGGAGAGGTGATTACTGCTTTTTAGGAGGATTTCAAGGGACCAGTTAAAAATTTATCATTTCTGGATTGTAACATTTCTTACTGACAACAGCTCTGTGAGGTATGTAAGCAGGTATTATCTATTCTGTTTTACACATGAGGAGATTAATAACTCAAAAATGTAAGTGACTTCTCTAAGAGAAATAGTTAATTAGGCAGAACTAATACCAGCTCTCTTGACTACTGGCCTGGATCTCCTTCCCTATATCAAGGTGCCCAAGTTATAGGTGAAGACATAAAAATTGTCCCAAGAAATGATTTGACCTCTGCAGATATGCATCAGTTCAAGAGAGTAATAGCTTTCCCCTTCCCTGTCATGGGTGTAATTTAAAATGTTATCCCATAGTCCTCCAGAGCATTTTAAAAATCACTTAAAAAAAAACAAAAAGCTATATTGCTGAAAAGCCCAAATTGAGATGCTAATCATGGATAAACTAAGCCATCACCTTTAAATTCATGATCACTTAATTCTGTGTGAGTAATGGAAGCATTTTCCAAAGGATAAAAATGGTGTTAAAGAAAGTAAGTGCTGTGACAGAAGAAAGCGGGGGGCTGGCTATAAGGGTTCAGAGAAGAATGTAGGCATAAACTTGTGGAGGCTTGAGCTAGGGGTGATAGGAGTTGTAGTCAGAATCATAGTCAGATTTTATTTGTGCTCTAAAGGTACAGCCAAACTTTGGTGAATGAATGATAGTAGATGTGAGCAAAAAGGAATAATCAAGGAGGTTTCCAAATTTTATTCTGAGCAATGGGAAGGCTACAGTTGGCATTAACTAAAATTATAAAATTGGGGGTCTATAGTTGGCTTGTGGATATGTTCAGTTTTATACATTTATTTGGTACCAAAGTGGAAATATCTAGCAAGGGGTAATGTATGAAATACCTGTAAGTTCTGAGTTCTCCTAATGCAAGTACTAACCAGCCCCAACTTTGCTTAGCTTTGGAAATTGGGCATGTTCAGGGTAGTACAGGGATAGATAGTCCTGAGTTCTAAGAAGAAGTCTAAGCTGGACGTGAACTTCTAGAGACCATGGTGTATCAATGGTATGGAAAGACATGAGACTAGGTGAGGTCACCAGGCATGTTCAGATAGGGATCCAAGGGTTGAGCCCAGGGTATGCCAATGTTAAGTAGTTTACTGCCTCCACCAGAAGAATCTTGGATCACATGTTCGTGCATGCACCAGGCATAGTGGCCTGGGAAATGCTGCGTACAGACGGGTAGAGGCCTAATGTGTCTAAAACACTTGCTATGGGGAAAAATGTGGAATTAACTTTCGAAGTTGTGGGGAAGGAGGCAAGGCCAAACCCACCCGAGCCACATGGCTCAGCACAGGGGAGTGGAACTGGTGCTGGCGAGGTGCCGCAATGCCCATCACAAAACTGTGTATCTTTAAGCTCTTTGTTGCTGCTGGAAGATTTGCATCTTAACATTAAACAAACCTGCACTTAAATATGTGTTATTACCAACAGTATGACCTTGGGAAGGCTACTGAACTCTGAAAACATATGTATTTATTTGTAAAGTTGGAATAATAACAGCTCTTTCCACCTAATGAGATATCTGAAAAAGTCCACTGCGCTACTACGTCTAGGGTATACAACATAATGCTTGGCACTCAGTAAATACTCAGAAATCTTAAGTACTATTGTTTTCTTGTCCTGACTTTCTCCAAGGTATAGCTTGAAGCACAGCCCCTTCTCTGGGCAGGTAGGTGTATCACTTGGGAAGTCATGCTGGGATCCAGGAGTATAGAAAGTATATGAACCCAGTACCATACTCGGTCACCACTACAAGGGCCAGGAGGTAGATTGTTTCAGTCCTTCTGAAGAATATTATATAATATGCTTTGGAATTGCCTATTCTGAACAACAATTATATTATTTTAATTATTAAATGTATTATCATTCCACATCTTGGCTAAATCCTTGTATCAGAGATGCTTATGTATGGTTGTTCTTCATTAGACTTTTTGATCATCTACAGGCTAACTCCTTTTCTTCTTTTCACACCTACAACTCAGTATTTTGGACATAGAAAGTTGTCAGTATTTGTCAAATTAGAAGGAACTAATGTGAGACGAAGAATATTTGAAATATATGTTTGGTGTATCTATGTGAGCACTTGCTGTAGTTTATTTTCTCTTCTGGCAATTTGAAAGCAGAAATTTGATGTAAAAACCTTGAACTGCTTTATTTCCTTTGGCTCTATGTTGGAAAAAATAACAACAGAAGAAACAAAACCCTAGTTTTGTACAAAAGGCAATAAGACTCTGAAAAAATTTTTTTCTTCTCTAATTGCTTCCCCAGCTACCTTTCGTAGATTCGTAAGAATTAGTGTCCAGAGAGGTACTGCTCAATGGATGTGCAAAGCTGTGCCCTTCTGAGCTTCATTACAGCCTCAGAGAAGAGAAGGCAGAAGCCTCTTGTCCAACCCACAAAATGCCCGTGAGTCTCACATATGCTAAAGTCAGCCCACTTCTGCCCCCCTCTGTTGACTGACTTGCTCACATACTCTCACTTTTTACACTAGTTAAGCAGAATCCCATTAGCCTGGATATGTGAGATTGGATTACATTTCACCTCAGCTCAATCTGAGTAGTGTTTTCCCACATGAGAGCAGGTTTTTATCCTTTTTAGTACCCACGAGAACTATACGAAAATATAATATAAAGACAGTGGACAGCATCAACCTTCTATAGGGACACGTAAGCCACTATCTACATTGTTTAATTGAAGGGAAAATTCTTCCCATGCTTTGTACCTGAGAGCCCATTATTTTACTTCATTCCTTTCTGGTGCTGCATCTTTACTATTTTGTTTTGTTTTGTTTTGTTTTGTTTTGTTTTGTTTTGTTTTGTTTTGTTTTAGAAACAAGGGTCTCACTTTGCAGTTCAGGCTGACCTCAAACTTGCAGCAATCCTCTCACTTCAGCCTCTTGAGTGCTGAGATTACAGGTGTAATCTTCTACAGGTGTACCACTTGCCTGGCTCCAGTGCTGCATCTTTGAGTGAGATTAACTGGCTTGTGAGGAATGGTATTGAGCACATGGATTAGTCACTTGTCCATTCATGGGATAAAATGCTTAATACTCACAAGCTATAGGACAGCTTTATTTTGTTTTGCTGTTCCAGAGATTGCAGACCATGGCTGGCTGGCTCCAAGAAAGAACATCTTGGCAGAAGGATGTGGTAGAAGAATGCTCCTTAACTCATGATGACCAGAAAGTTAAGTTGGTTGGAAAGAGCCAGAACGGAAGAGATCAGGGGCCAGGTATATCCCCAAGGTGATCCCCTATGACTCCTTCCTCTAATGAGGTCTCACTCCTGACAGCCCATTTGGTTATGGTTGAGTCAGTGTCCTCACAGTCCAGGCATTTCTCCAAAGGTCTCTTAATTCAGCAAGTTGACACTCACGATTAACCTACAAAACACCTTTAATCTAATATCTTAATAGGTTGTCAATGGACTGTTGCCTGATCAAGTGTTGGTGGAACTGTGCATTCTCACCTTGCAGAAGGACAAAGCCAAACAAAGGCAGGAGGTTAGAGGCTGAGGGGTTGGGGTGGGCAGCAGATATCCTGCAGAGAATTGAAGACACTACACACATTTATCCTGGTGTCTTACTTTGATATTGCTGAGACAAAATACTCAACACCACAAATTAAGGGAGGAAAGGTTTATGTAGCTCACAGTTTGTAGAGGTTTCAGTTCATTATTGGCTGGTTCCAAGCCAGGGTAGCATGGCATACAGGCATTGCAGAGGAGAAATAGTTTATGGTGGGAAGAAGGTAGCAAAGCAAGCAAGCATGAAGACAAGCCTCTTTCTGCTGCCAGGATTATGACAGCGCCAACTAATTAGTGGACTGATTTAGTAATCACACACCCGCAGTCCCAGCATTACACACTCTAGATTCAGCCACCTCTGAGAAAACCCCACCTATGACTGCATGAGGCTTTGGAAGGACATCTAGTGTGGGGAGCAACTGAGGAGGAGATGGATCACACATGTGGGGCAAAAGCAAAGCCAGCCCAAGGGAATATAGAGTGCCTGAGATGAGCCAGACAAACGAGGCAGGTTCTTTCTCCCATAAGGAGAGGGTTTTCACCTGTTATCAACCTCTTGCTGATTATATAAATAAATGTGCTGCAGTTGTTGGGCAGTTTCTTTTCTCCCATCAGTAGAGAAAGCTCTTCCTGACCTCAGCTTTCTGCATTCTGACTCTTCATTTCTTCATCTTCTACCATCTTCCCCTTAGGAATTTTAAGAGCTGCATGGGATATAGCAATTTAGACCCAAACTGTGATACCCAATGATTTTATCAGTCAATCCTAAAAGTGGGGTCTGTCTTGGTTACTTTTCTCTCATTGCTGAGACAAAATATCTGATGTGTAAAATTAAGGAAGGAAAGGTTTATTTCACTTATAGTTTGTGGAGGTTTCAGTCCGTATTTGGCAGATTACAAGGCAGACTGGCACATGGCAGAGAGCTGCAGCTCATGGAGGCAGAACACAGCAAAGCAACCAGCACACACCAGGGTGGAATGGGCTCAAGCACCCTTTTCCTCTCCCTTACATATGCAAACTATCCACCCCAGGGCAGGTGTAGCTCTCACACCCACAATCAATCAACTCTAAAAGCCTGCCCCATGGCCGCATGAGGCTTTGGGGGGGCACACAGACAAACCACAACAGGGTCTGATCGGGTTTTGCAAATCCTTAGAACTACAATGCAGGCCTCTTGCTTTCTGTGGGCCAAGTGGCAAGTAAATACTATTTTTAATCACAGAAGGCAGTGGTGGCAGAAGTGAGATATTGAATGAGCTTTTCCCTGCAAAGCACATGGAAATTTAAAAATATTTAGTGTGTAAAAAACAGTGAAAAATGCATTGGCTGCCAGCAGATACAGTGAGAGTAGTCAAGAAGAGGCCAGAAAATGGTGTTGGGGCAGGGGTTACAGAGTGGAATATGCTACTCTTGAGTGTGGACTGCGACAGCCCACAACTAATAAAGACTCATAAACTTGCAGATGCCACGACTATCTATTCTCAGGGTTACTGTGGAGGAAATATGGAAGGTTTGACACAGCTGGAAAAGACTTAGTTCTGGGATACCAGTAGGAAGCAGTGAGTGAGCAGCAAAAATGAGGAAGGAAGCATAAAATCTGGAACACTCCTGAGACGAGATGGCAGGATGAAAGTTGTCCTTAGCTGAGTCAACTCAGCTCCAAAGTCCCCCCAAAATGCCCTGCTCACAGAAGAGACTACATGTGTGTGCTGCCATTGACTTTTAATTCTGAACGGGTATTTAGGTTTTCAACTTTATGCTAATTTGCTTATCACTGTTTTTTAAAGTTTTTCCCCCACTTAAGTCTATCTTCTGTGTAAATACCTGTTTCCAGCATCTCAAAAGCCAGCTGGCTATGTTTTAACCAGAAAATGTTTTTCTTACCTGACAAAGGCTGGCTGATTTTTAGAGCTGCCATTACTGATAACAGATGTTGAAACATTTTAACTTACTCTTTATTTTTTCTTTCTTCAAGACTTTAAAATGGGTTTTAAAAACATTTTGTATAGTTTTTAGCTTCAATATGTTTTTCCTAATATTATTACTTCTCTTCTTCCAATATACAATAAAGAAAATTAACAACTCCTGTTACTGTTTATTACCCATCTGCCAGAGATGATATAAAATTTCAGATATGCTTATAAAATACCTACCAAACATGTCAAATATAATCTATAGTATACTAAACATTATGTTCATTGTATATATTTTATGTGCCACTTCTGGCTAAACTGTGCTTTATTATAGTTTGAGCCATCCGGCTTAACCTATTGTAATTTTACAGTGGCATGGAAATTGAATTGGGATATCATGCATATATATAGTACAGGGTATCTGAAGTTTTTCTGCACTTCTATAATGAACTGTAGTCTATCTTTTCAAAGAACTTCAAAATTGGGGTTGATAAACATGTTACATTCAATGTAAAACATGAAGTTTAAAGAACTTAGCATATGAAATAGCAGAGATATTATGGTACATTTGTTTACTTTTTTTCTTAACAGGGTAGCATTCTGGGTTATTTAAAGCAGAAGGTAAAAGAATAAATAATCACTGCTTTAAATCCCTCTGTAAACCACCTTGACAGAAAGCAAATGATGCTAAACATTCCCTTTACTTCACCATGTCATCCTCACTTTGCATCATCCTTGTTAACTAAAATAAGCTCCTCAAAGGCAAAGAGTAACTTGCAAAGAAAGTTTTGCACTGAAATAACTACTCTTTGCAATAGATCTATTTTACTGTTAGCTCTATTATTAGATCTACTTTACCATTGCTTTACTACTCTGCAATAGATTACTACAGATATACTTTACTAATAGATCTACTTTACTTAATGTCATGTAACTTCAGCTCAATTTCAAGCACCCACTCTGAAACAGAAGAAAACAGTACTAAATACTCCTGCATCCTCCAACACAAGTAGATGTTGTGGACATGAGCTATTTTGCAGTCATTCGAACCATTTGTGAGCAATGAGCAGATATGCACGTACACAATCTTACTTCTTGCCTTGGAAATTTATCTGTCTTCTTTTTTACTATCTGATTTCTCCTCCATTTTCATTGATACTTCAAATGGTTTTATTCAGCTGTCAAAGTTAACAATGTTAACTAATGTTAACATTAGTTAATCAAAATAAAGTTTGTTCTTCTTTTGCTGTTGGCTCCATTATTTTGCATCATACTCTTTGAAATTCCTAGCATTGTTCCCTGCATATTAATTTACTTTAACCAATTCTTAGCTGATAAATCAGTGCCCCAGATGTTTTAACAAGAGGAAAGGAGAGATTTCAGGTATGAATATTCCAGATTTATTGAGCACCTCCATTTAACTTTCAATTAGCCCTGAAGATCTCAAATTGTGATCCAGTGTCCTCTGGTTGTCCCAGGACCCTTTCAAAGGGTTTGTGAGGCCCAAACTACTTTATAGTAATACTAGAAATTATTTGCCATTTTACTTTCATTTTCCCATTCATAGATAAGGGGTTATCCAGAGCTTACCTAATGAGATATTGCAAAAATGGATGGCAGGAGTACAAGAATTCAGTTTTCTTCTATTAATCCACATAGTAATGATATTTGTAATAATTTAGAAAAACACAATTCTTTTTTTTTTTTTTTTTTTTT